>NW_004949107.1:2479604-2489992 GCF_000317375.1 Microtus ochrogaster
GGAGGAAGGGAGGGAAGAAGGGAGGGAGGGAGAAAACATAGTGTATACTTTGCAGTCAATAAATAAAGCAAAAGCAACTCATACCCATACTCCCTAGCCTGTATTCCTCTATTTCCTCTGTCCATCATATATGGGAATTTCTACAATGTCATTCATTACCAAGGCCTGAGAAGTGCCTTATTTTTTTCCTACTTGTGGAGAGGAAGTATCAGAGTCCTGTAAACTTAGAAGAGACTTTAGAAACAATACAGATGACTCTTCTGGATTGTACACACTGAGAAAAAGATGTTTAAGAGTTTAGCTAAGATTTCAGGCTAGAGTCAACATTGGGAAAAGCGAATAGCACCCATATTTACTCTCAAAATTACTAAAATGGTTCTCTATGTTCACTTAGTGGACTGAATACCCATGCAATAGTCAAGTATCAATATTGGTGCTCATTTCAGGCTTCCACTATCCCCATCATCCCTCCTTTTATTATGCCTCCTTCAGCTGTTACTACGGTGATGCCTCCATGTCTTCTGCTTTTGTTTTCCTTGGTTATTGATCATTAATTCACCCTGGGTTTCATTTTCAAGGTTTAATTTTGCTTCAAAGCATATTTTGCATGTGAATACATGCATGAAATTACAGGTTATTTTGAAAGCCAGAGACTCCAGATATCCATGGAACCAGAGTTATAAGCAGTAGGGAGCCACACAGTGTGGGTGCTGGGAGCTGAACTCTGGTCTTCTGCAAGAGTAATATGTTCTGTTGAGCTTTGAGTCATCTCCCCAGACCTGGGTTCCACTTTAAAGAGTGAGTTTTGATTAATTTGATTAATAGAACTTTTTAAATTTCTTAGCTCTTTTTTCAAATCCTAACTTTATTCATGATTTGATTTCTGAACGCCTGCAGTTCTGTTTTATGCTTTCTTAATACTGTTTAAATCAAAGGTCTCAGTCTCTAATCCACTTTATTCATTTGAAATCCTAGCTTACAGATGTTGAGGTCATGCCCTTCTTTCCACTTACTATTATTTTGTGAGACTGCTACTGTTACTTTGTATATATTTGGACAACAAAAGCATGTTATTTAGTCTCATTTGTTCCATTCCCAAAAGAAACAATGGGAACATATTTCTGAGAGGAGGTGGATCTTGGCTCCTTCACCAGTCTTGTTAAGATGCCATAGCTCTCCAGCTCTGGAAATCCTGCTTGCTGTTCGTACTCAGCTTTCAGAACTGTAGCCTAAACTCTGGGGTATTCAAAGGAAATTCCGTGTCTCCCTATTAGTTTAGATCCCTTCTCTCTTCTACTTCTACTGCTCCTGTCTTTTAAACATGGATTTACTCACACTTTTCTTCTTCCTGGAGACTTCCTTAAAAGGATCCTTAGCTAATAATTCTAGAGGTGCAAGGATGTGGGAGTCCCAGAGCAATTCTTACTATGGTGCCTTCACTCACCTGCAGATTGGAGTCTACCTGAGTCATTGCTAGCTCTGTTGACCATCTTAGCCTTCCCTCCATGAATCTGTGAAAATTTATTTCTGGGTAAATGTTATATGCTGTGGCCTGTGGAACATTAGAATCACTTTACAAGACATGGGTATTTGAAAGAGTCCCACAGCACTTGTCTAGCGTGCTTGAAGCTCAGCGTTTGATTCTCAGCTCTGCTGCAAACACAACAAGCCAGCTATTTTACTTTCAATTTGTCCCCATGTCTGTGTTCTTTGGTGTTACTTTGTCACTATAGTGTTTTACACATGCACAAGTGGTTGTCTGTAGTCTCCCATGAGTAGCACATATGTAAAAAGGTATTAGGGTGAGCGAATGATTAAGACAGATGTCAAGACTATATTATTCCTGTTACCTTCTAAAGTGCTTCTTTGAATGTAAAACACATTCTTTCAGGAGTAAATATATACATGGTTTGTTTTATGTACATTGTTATTACTATGAATACTCCTGTTTTAATTTTGGATAAAATATATACTTGATTTTAATATAGATACCATTTTAATATTTCTACACATGAATGTGCCTATAATATTTAGATTTGTTTTTCTCATTATGTATTCTTGTTTTTATTTTATTTCCTTTCTAACTGATGAACCATGATTGTTGCCCTTATCAGTGAGGAGTCATGAGATGTATGATACATTGGTACATTATATAATATTTAGCTCATAGTAAACATCTGTCTTCTAACATACTTATCTGTTCTTCAGAGTGCAGCAAATTCCAAATCATTTCTCCCTGTTTGGGGCATGTGGAGCATGCCACTGCTATCTGGAGACATCACACTGACCATATTGCATCATTAATTACATTCCTACTGAGCTATAAGTTGTGTGGATGATTTTTACCGATAAAGTTTTTTTATATACTTTTGATTTAGAGAAAACTTCAATGATTTTTTTACTCTTATTTTATCTAGGCCATATCTTCATTTCCAGATGATTTTGCAGATGCACTGACTTACACCCCCAAGATTTCAGAGGAAGCAGCAGACTACCATGTTATCAGAAAATGAAACTCAACATGGACAGGCCAAATATCTATTTCAAAGACCATCTAATTTGTTCTTGTGCTTTACTGTCTACACTGATGGGTGTTTTTCAAACAAGGAATGTGAAGAGGCAAGAGTCACTTCTGCTGTCATTGTAGGCACAGGGACAATCCTTTAGTGACCCCTTTTATGCTCAGTCCTGGTGTGTCCTCATCTCTTTCTGGGACCTAGCATCTTCCACACTGAATTCACTTGATTCTTGTGTCAGTCTCAGGAGCATGTGTGAGACTGACACATAGGAATAGACAGGAATAGCTAAGAAAATTTTAAACTATTTTCTTTACCAAGGAACATCTAGAATCAAGCATGGATATATCAAAAAGCTACATATTGAACAAGTGTGAATGGGAGGAACAGCACATAAGATAGTCTTTATTAAATCACTAGGTCATTTTGGCATGAAAGCTATCTAAAGAGATTTTTCATATTTTGGTCAAATTGTTTTTATTGAAGTTATTATTCACATCAGAGTAATAATTCACAAAATCCTTGAGAGTGAATGGAATAATGAAAACACTGCATAGGATCACTGAGCAGGACAGAATGAATAGAGTGTACAAAGTCAAGATATTAAGAAATGTCTTCAAAATTGGTGTCAAAGGCTGAAAAATAATATACTTATAAAACAGCTTTAAATTTTCGGGGCAGAAGATCCACAGCATGGTCTGGAAATTCATGGTAAAGAAGTGCTTTCCTATAGGCAAAATAAAAATTTGCTACTCTGACAAAAGTTTCCTGATAACCATTTATATGAAAATTCATTAAAAACTATATGGAAGGGGTAAGATAGCCTGTCCCAGTCAATAATCTGTGTGTAATTTTGTTTTTTCTTAGGAAGTTGTAAAATGAACCAAAATTTATGGGAAAAGGTTCCTTTTCATCCACGAAAGGTGGAGTTATCACAATGTGCCCAGCATTTCTATGTTCATCAGAAGAGATAACCCACAATTCAGACTCCAGGCCTGCTCAGTAAATTAAACACAGTGGTGGGAAGTCACTGGGTGCAGAAAGTCTATTCCACCTTCCAACACTGTTCACGTTTATCATATTGCTGAAATGATAAAAAAAATGCATTTGATTATTGGATATTTGTCATTTCTACATACAAGTTACTCTATATATTTTCCACTGTTTGAACCCAATATATCTCTCTTGATTACCTATGTTTTATTGTTTTTTAACTTCAAAATTCTTGAAACCCATGCCAGAATATGTTCTGTCAGAAAAAAAAAATTGTAGATCTTTTAACTTTCTTCCCTTGGAGCATCCCAAATCCACTTGTGCTGTGTCTCCCATCACTCATGGGGATAATGGAACCCTCATTCCCCCTACATATCCCATGGTCTTTAATCCCACTATACCAGGATTTCTGGTGCTTTTCTTGCAGGATTTTGACTCACACTTTCTGGGCAGATTCTCCATCTTCCTGCCTTCTGTCCTATTGACCACACTACCTGAGGATATTTATTAAGCAACTCTCCCCAGAGCAACAGCTTGTGTGTTCAGAGTACATGACTTTCCCTAGAAATCCATGGAATTTTCTTTAATAATGATCACATATCATAGACCACAAAGAAAATTTCAATAAATAAGGAAAATTGAAATTATTGTATTTTACCTGACCACACTGAAATAAAGAATAAAATCAATAGTAAATACACAGAAATAAAAAAATACACAAGCTCATAGATATCAAAACAACACACTATTGAGCTAAAGGATATTTATTGAAGAAATCAAGAGGAAAAATTTAAAAATCCTAGAATGAAGTTAAAATGAAAAAGATAATATACCAAAACTCCTGTAATACAATGAAGGTACTCTGAACATCAGTTACTACATTAAACAGTTAAAATAATGAGACAATGAGATGTCTCGGAAAGTATAGGCAATCATTCCAAAATCTGATGATCTGAATCCTTGTAAAGATAGACAGGAAAAACTTACTACAGGTAAAATCCTTTGACCTCCATTGAATGGCATAGCACGTTCAGTCCACATACACACCACACAATAAAACATAAAAAATTCAATGAAATAATAACATTAAAATTTGTAAACTAAAGAAAAATAACTAAATGATACCGTCTAAGAATCTGAAAGAAATATGAACAAACCAAACCCCAAAATAGTACATAGAAATAACTAAAATCAGAACACAGGTTAGTGATCTAGATATTCAACACATCAAACTTAAAACAAAAAAAAAATGCAAAGAGTCAAAGAAACTAATACTTTATTCCTGAAAGGAAGAAACATGAAGTACTCTGCAAAATTAAGCAAAATAAAAAGAAAAAATTCGCAGATCAATAAAATTAGAAATGAACAAGAAGCCATCTCAAAATATACCAAAATAAAAAGTAAAATCGGTAAACCACAAGGGCATAATTTAAAAAAAAATTATTGTAGTGGTTTAAATGATATTTCCCTTGTGGTTTCAGGCACTTGAATAATTAGTTCCCAGTTTATGCTACTGTTTGGAGAGTCTTCGAAAGTGTAGCCTTGCTGCAGGAAGTACATAACTGAGTATGAGATTTGAGAGTTGAAAAATTCATTCCCTTCCTTTCACTTCCTGTTTGCAGTTTGGGATGTAAGATCTCTGCTGCTGCTGCTTCCAAAACTGTGGTCTGCTGTTCTGAGTCCTTGCCAGGAATGACTCATCTTCTTCTGGAACCCTCATCCAAATGAGTTCTTCCTTCTATAAGTTGTCTTGTCGTGGTGTTGTATTATTGCAATAATAACTCCGTATACAATGATATACCCATAATGTGCCAAAGCTAAAAAAGATGGATAGAATTCTAGAAGTGAAAGGCTCACCAAAGCTACAACCAGGTAAGATCAATAACTTCCACCGCACTATAACAGGAAAGGAGATTTAACTGGACTTGGAATCTCCAAAGAGAAACCAAGTCTTAGTGTTCAAAGAGAATATTTACGAAGACATTTAATTACGAAGGGATGGCACACCCAGAATGTGTGGGGCAGCTTCTCATGAGCTAACTTCCTTGATGAGAAGAGGAGGAAAGAGCTATAGCACAGGAACATTCATCTCCGTGTTCCACGACTATGCCTTCTCTACTATGGTGTACTGTACTGTGAAGCTCTTCAATGTCGTTCACCAGTTATTTTTTCCCAGTGACAAGAAACACAATCAATATATTAAAGAACATAAATAAACATCTATTTACACTCCTGTCTATTTGAGATATTTTAATCAAAATTTCATTTAATTTTATTTTATATTCTCTATGTATATAAATCCAGAAGAATGATTAGGACTAATTAGCATCATGGGTAGCAAACACATAGCTGTTCAAAATTTTGTATATTTCAGATTAAAAAATGAAACCTGTTTTTAGCTCAACCTGCAAATGATTTTAAAGTGTTAATTAAGGAATGTTACAAAATATAATGAAATGGCATGCTTCTATTATTTACAATATTACACCATTGACAGGATAAATACTATTTTCTCAAGGAAAAATTGAATGCTGAAATAAAGTAACTTTCATTTTACAAGAACCTGCCATTTTCAAAGATGATAAATCTCTATTCACCTGTTTTAAGAGAAATACTACAATGAAATTAACTGTCGATAATTTGAGAAATCCATTCCTTAAATTCATATATTATAAAAGCAAAAGATATACTAATTACATTACTTTTGTGGAGTATATGATCATTACCTTGTATATATTAATTCCCCTCAGTGTATATAAAGAAAATAAACTTCAAGAGTGGAACTTGTCTGTTTGTTTAAACTTCCCTGAAATTTTCTACTTTTTGTAATGGTAGACAAGATATGTCAGACAAACCCTTCCATTGAGGAAAATAAAAGTAAAACCAGTGCAGAGAAAACAAAGATGGCAGATAGCTCATGAGTTATGAAATAATTATTGGATCACAATTCAGAAGAGAGTAAGAATTGAGAATAACAAATTCTATATGTAATGAGACCATTTCTCCAAGGGCACCCTCCGGGCACTGCTGCCATCATTATGAAAAAGAATTTCAGATAGACAGTAGTCAGTTTCCTGAGCATATCACTACTTCAACAGAGAGAGACCAAAAGAAATTACAGGTGAGGATAATTACAATTCTTCTAAAATAACATATCTAAATGCCTTAATAGCATCTTATTTGATAGTAAAATATCAAGTATTTTAATGAAAAAAAGTCAAACTTATTAAAAACAGAATGACCGAAGGTCAAAAAAGATGAACCTATACTTAAACACTCACCACTGGAACTCATTTTATTATTATCAAAAATAATGTATAAAACAGAAAAATTAGGTATTATTACATGTATATCAGAGATTAAGGATAAAATATTTCAATTTTTTCCCTGGTTTAATATTTTTCCATTGATTTGAAGAATATACCCCTCACCATGTGATAACTTGTTGATGAATTTTACTTTTGCTCAATAGTCTCAGTTTCATCTAAAACTGTGCTGGCCCAAGTCTTTGTGGAGCTTTCATTTTGTGGTGGTTGGATGTTTTTATCTGGAGACACCGTTTCTATTTATTGTTTATAATTTAAGTAAATTCTTCAATTTCATATTATTAAGCACAAAAGGACTTAACATAAAAGTGTAAAATTCACCAAATAATGGAGATAATTACAAATAGCAATAGCCAGAGATTTACTGCATTCTTTCTGGAAGTGATTAAAAAGATCACAGCTATCGCTGAAATATAAAAGATTTAGAGACACAGACAATTCTATCCAGTATGCACATATTATAAAATGCTAAACTCTTAAGTATGCACTGCAGGCTTTATTCAATCATGTGAATAATGATTAAATGTATCATAAGCAAACCACAAAATGTTGAAAAGTTCTAAAGCACAGCAGGCCCTTCTCTGACCACAATTAACCCATCAATCATATAAACATGTGAAATTGTTTCTTACATAAAAATGTGGAGGCCTCCCTGTCCTTGTTTTTTGTTTGTTTGTTTGTTTAACTCTTTACTCTTTGCTCTTTTGGTGGCCCACCACCCAGTTCCAAAATAAATCATATGGAATCTTAGTCTTTCTTATGAATGCTCAGCCTTAGCTTGGCTTATTTCTATCCAGCTTTTTTATTTATTTTTTATTAAAAATTTCTGCCTCCTCCCCGCTTCCCTTTTCTCTCCCCTCCCCCTCCCTCTCCAGTCCAAAGAGGAGTCAGGATTCCCTGCCCTATGGGCAGTCCAAGGTCCTCCCCGCTCCATCCAGGTCTAGGAAGGTGAGCATCCAAACAGGCTAGGCTCCCACAAAGCCAGTACATGTATTAGGATCAAAACCCCGTGCCATTGTCCTTGGCTTCTCAGCAGCCCTCATTGTCTGCCATATTCAGAGAGTCCGGTTTTATCCCATGCTTTTTCAGTCACAGTCCAGCTGGCCTTGGTGAACTCCCAATAGATCAGCACCACTGTCTCAGTGGGTGGGTGCACCCGTCGTGGTGGTCCTGACTTCCTTGCTCATGTTCTCCCTCCTTCTGCTCCTCATTGGGACCTTTGGAGCTCAGTCCAGTGCTCCAGTGTGGGTCTCTGTCTCTATCTCCATCCATTGCCAGATGAAGGTTCTATGGTGATATGCGCCAGTTGTGGTGGTGCACACCAGTAGGATTTGCTGAAGGAGGCAGAAGCAGGAGGATCAGAGTTCTATCCAGCTTTTCATAACTTAACCCATCTTCCTTTTGCCTCTCAACTTTATCTTTCTCTATTCTACATATCTTTTACTTCTCCCTCCATGGCTTGCTGTGTAGCTGATTGCCTGGCCTCTGAAGTCCCCCCTGCTTCTTTTCTTACTCCTTGATGCTCTCTTCCCAAATTTCTCTTCCTGTGTACTCTCTCTGCCTGTCAGTCCTACCTATTCTTTTTCTGCCCAGCTATCGGCTGTTCATTTCTTTATAAGATCAATCAGGTGTTTTATGTAGGCAAAGTAACACAGCTTTACAGAGTTAAACAAATGCAGCTAGAAAACATCACATTGAATGAGGTAACCAAGATCCAGAAAGACAAATATATACGCACTCATAAGTGGATTTTAGACATAAAGCAAATAAAAACCAGCCTACACTTTACAATCCCAGAGAACCTTGACAACAAAGAGGACACTAAGAGAGACATATATGCATATAATCTACATGAGAAGTAGAAAAAAACAGGATCTCTTGAGTAAATTTGGAACATGGGGATCACTGGAGAGGGTAGAAGGGGTGGAAAGAATATAGAAGAGGAAAAAAAGGAGAGCAGAGAAAAATATATAGTGAAATAAAAACAATAAAAAGGAAAAAATGAAAATAAAGTCTGGTAAAAAAGAGAATTGATAAAGATTGTCAGATATACAATGAATCAGATAATTAACAGGGTGTGGTAGTTCTTGCTGCAATTCCATCACATAGGATGTTTACTGTAGCCATATTGGGCAGTGGAAGAAAGTTGAAGCGATGCTTATTAGAACTGGCAATCTCTTCACCAATAATAATATATAAAAGACAATGAAATATTAGTGCTGCTCAGTCTCAGGCAGGGACAATTTAGGTAGGACCAAAATTTACTCTTACTGGTACCTATTCAACCATTGGCTAAAATCAATGTGACTGATAATGAAATGACTTTTCAAAGATGGAGAAAATATACTATCCGATGGCTAGGCATATCAACTTGGAAAACTGTTGGATTAATGCCCAAGATGATAAACATGTTCGGTGATTCAATGAATTCACAAGCTAAAGTAATGCAGCAAATGTGAACTAGAAACATGTTCAAGATTGATCATGAATGGTGCTACACACCTCCAGTGACAATAAGGATCAACCACAGAACATGATGCTTAACATTAAGTAGCACTCAATTGGCACATAAGTAGCAGGAAGAAGTTTCGTAGATTTTTGATGCCTATCATCCATCATATGTAAATCAGTTGCCAGAAAGTCCCATAAATAGACAAACCTACACTGATGAACTCTAACTCTGAGAATAAAAACACACACAAATAAGAGTCAGTTTTTAAACACACCTTCAGGAAATCCAAGCAGGATTGTGGCTATGAAGGAAATCGTGGGTAGCTTTTTCCAGAATGACAAGGACCTCTCTTTGATACAAGTAAAGTTTAAGCTATGTTCTACTTACAATACTTTACGGTTTATACTTCTTGGATGTATGTAAACTATACTCTACATTTAAGAAATTGAACCTTGTGGAAGTAACTCATAGCTTCTTGGATGCTCATGGATTCCTGTTCAGAGGCTGATGGCATTGATATCCTTGCAGCTGCTATCCGTTCTCTCTTCCCATGGAGCATTAATAAGGGACACTGGTAGAATCATGGTGGTGCACTAATTGCTCCCCTCAAATCAAGGTAATGCTCCTAATTAGACTCAACAATTCCAACAACCATTCAGCACAGAAGTCTTACAGCTCTAAGAACTAAATCAGAAATGTGAATCTTAGCCAATTAGTTTCAAAACGGAAGATTTTGTGAATCTTCTATGAAATAGCATTTGATCAGTTCAAAGAGGCACTTGAAATCAGGAGTTTCAAACCTAGACAGATTAACACATATTTTTCCACTGTTGTGAAGATGTAGTTAAGAGGGAGGGGGTGGAAATAAGAAACAAGACAAAAACTGTCAAATAGATAAAGAATTAATAAAGAAAGTATCCACTTATGAGTGAGTACATACCATATTCATCTTTTTGGGTCTGGGTTACCTCACTCAGGATAGTGTTTTCTATTTCCATCCATTTGCATGCAAAATTCAAGATGTCATTGTTTTTTACCTCTGAGTAAAACTCTAAAGTGTATATGTGCCACCCCTTCTTTATCCATTCTTCTATTGAGGAG
>NW_004949107.1:2490832-2495730 GCF_000317375.1 Microtus ochrogaster
AAAAAAAGAAAGAAAGTGGTTGCTCCATCACCAAGTCAATGTGAATTTAGTACTTTCTTGAACTATGGATTTCATAGTATGTGAATGATTACATTCCATTTCAATTGTTTGAACCCATTAGCATGACTGCTGAGTGTTCAAAGTACTTAGCACATGAGAAACTAATAATTAAAAAGAGTAACAAAATTGCATGTATTTAACACAAAATCTTCTTATATAATTCCAAGACTAACTAGTCTATAAAATGAGTTAAATTTGTTTCTATGCAAAAAAACAAGAGCTTTTCTGATATTTAAAGTCCTTTAGGCCCAGTTGCGAGCAGCTTTAAAATGTGTCTTAGGGTGAAGCAGTAATCTCTTTGGGTTTTAGTTTTTCAGATAGGAAATTTGTTTCATACTAGAAGGGTCTCTTGCAGTGCTTCTGACAGTATTGTCATATTTCTGGAAGGGGAACAAAATATGCAATAGTAACAAAAAGATGAATGAAGCTGAATATTATCAATAGGTATAAAATTTATGGAATGTTAGAGTATAAGTGGTAGGGTTTTATAAAAATTAAAGGAGATATTTTATGCAAAACATTTTATAAAATATTATACATTCAATATTGCCAACAATAATTGCTATTATTATTCATGTAATCATTGCCTTACAGAATGAGGGACTTGTCAGATATATTTTGCATGGATATTTTCACCTAAAATTTTGTAATCAACAATTTATGAAACCAGTCAACAGGAAAAACAAGAAAATTAAAGAGAACATTCAGGGCTCTAGTGATATATCCTAAATGATATATGTATCAGAATAAAAAATTAAAGCAAAAACAAAAAAATCCCTCCTCTTCTTTACATTCTTATTACATTCACCTTTACTAATGTGGAACTGATTAAAAGAATATCATGTCAGGCCCATGGTAAACTGGCCTTTCCCTCTGTCAACCCTGACCCAATCTTCCATTACTGCAGTGGAATGAGCTGTAGAGAAATAACAAGAAGGAATCCATTGAGCTGCTCTGCCTAAAAGCAGGGAGAATTACCCTATATGTTACATCCTTCTAGTAATTACAATATTATTCTATTGGTTTTTTTTATACAAGAATATAGATTCACATAAGATTTTGGCCAAAGAGAGTGTTTAATAACCATAAATGTTTTCCCTAGGTTAGTGAAGAAATAGGATGTGAGAACTCTAATCCCATGAACTCCTACTATACTTTTTTTTTTATATTATATGATACAGAATTAACTTTATTCAATCACAAGATACAATCACGAATAAGAATCATCCCATACACATAATACACATCCAATCCCATACAGGTCTGCCAGGTCTTCTAGCACAAGGTAATACTTTTTGAATGCTTCAAAATTTTGTGCTGGATCTGGTTTATTTATCTCCTCCCTCTGACTATATTATTCAGTGCCCTAGTTTTCAGGTTACCACAGATGTTGTAAGTTTAATGAAACAATGGTAGATTGTCACATCTAGGGACTCTCTCCTAAACTTAATTTGGTTAATATAACATGAAATTACAGATTTTCTTTTTCTGAACACTCATCGTTGAGAAAAAATGCACAATGCCAGTTTCAGAGTTTCAACCACATAGTCTGAAAGTTTGATAGCACCAAAATTCCCCTATGTTTAAATTTATTTTGATTTCAAAACTACATGTATGTATGTATGTGTGTGTATGTATGTATGTGTGTGTGTATATATATATATAAAATTGTGGGTATGATTGGAAGAATTGGATGTTTCTTCATCCCCATGGTCCTATCATTTCATGATTGAATCAGCACATCCGATTATATAGCCAATAACCAATTCAAATCTAAAGTACATAGAAATCAACTGGTATTATCTCTTCATCCAACATAGGATCACTTATACACAAGGGCAGGAAGGAGGAAGATTCTTCAGTGAATTTAAGATACAGAATGTTGAAGTTTTAATAATTCAAGGCTCAAAAGATGAGATCATCTCTTTTTAGGAGAATGGTCTCTAGGGAGCCAGAACGAGTCAACATCATGGGGTGAGTTTCATGAAGCACTCTAATATTTAAGAACTCTCAGTGCAAATTTATCATTGAGTACAGTGAATTTTTTCCTATTTCCAGCTGCAGTCTTGCTTTTCCTCAGAGGCAATGAACCCTTGGAGAAAGAGCAGAGAGAACACACCATCTAAACTTCTCTCCACATTGGTGTTTGGAGTTGCTCATTAGCCTAAATTGATTCTTAGTAGTTCATCAATAGATTCAATATTAATTAAGGTCCAGATGAATATTAGATAGGAGAGCACAGTGGACTATTTTCAGGAATGTGATTTGAAACGCAAACAAGAATTAGGGCAATGTGGGTGAATCTTGCCTTCTTTAAATCTAGTAATGTTTATGTTGTAGCATTATGCATTTTTAATATTGCTTATCATCTTTCTAGTACAGAAGGCTTCAGTGTGGCTAAGTGTGCTCTCACTTTCACCACTCATATAGAAACAATAAGTACTTCTCTTAGTTTATTATACATAGCCACTTCGTTGGTATTGTATAAAAAACACTTTATTCATTGATGTCATATCTATTTGCATTTATTTTATAGTGATCAGGCTCAGGGTCAAGTTCAGGAAACCACATAAGCAAACAGACAATCAGACAAACTTAACCATGGAAAGACAAAGAACAAAGCATTTTAGCAAATTTTCACAGTGAAGAAAATTTCATATTGTAGGTTAGGATATCACAATGGTGCCTGATCCAAACAGTGTCATGAAAGACCTCTCCAAAGAACTGATTCTCAGGCACAATGTCAAGTAACCCTTAAACAAGTGAAGGTCACCACTTGTGTAAAGATTCCAGCTATAAGGAATCACCCTAGTAACTAGCCGTGCTCAGAGGAAATTGTTTTAATGGAGCAATGAAGAAGGAGATTCAAGGCCTGTTGTGAGAAAGGGAAGAAAAGAGTGTGTGAGTAAGGCAGAATACCTGAATTATGTAGATACTTGGAGGGCTCTGTATGGATTTCTTCTTAGTTCTTTGATAATTCCGAATCTACTGAGAAGTAGAATTGTTAAATTATTAACTATTCCTAAGGAAATATGATTATAGCTCCTGTGGAAAGGGAAGTTGCAGACATGAGAGTAGACAGAGACTTTGAGGGTAAAAGAAGCGTAGATGTGTCAATCAGACAGAGGAAGATTGCAAATTTTGGGCTAAGATAATGACATGATAATGGCATTGAAATATATATGACCTGGTGGACTCCAGGATTATTTGGGACATAAAATATGATGGCAGTTTGAGTACAGAAAGTAAAAGAGTGAAGCTTACATGGCTAAACATTAAGTTTTATATTTACATAAAACCATAAATGAGTAATAGTATCATTCACTTAAACGAAATTGTGTTGAAAGGCAGAGGACCCATGTGATGGATTCAGACTCACTATATTGATTTTTAGGAGATTAATTAGTATATGGTAGGCTATAGTACTATAGAACACTCTGTGAAGCAAGCAGGTAAGTTCTTTAGGGTTTGCAGATCACATGTCACATTATTTTATTTATTGATACATTTATTCATTCTTAGATATTGAAAGCTAGGAAAAAGGTAACAAGATTTGGGTTGTGGTCATATGTATAAATCATCTTGAATGTAGGAAGATACACCCTGGGAGATAAAAACGTGATTAGGTCTAGCTACCATCAGTATTTGGTAGTGAGTGAAGTCCTGGATATAAATAAATTTGCCTGGAGCAATATAGAAAACAAGGTGAAGAAAGATTATAACTGAGCATTAAGGAATTCTAGCGATCTAAAAATGAATCCTAAAATAGTACAAAAAAGGCACAGGAAATATTGTTGCCATGGAAGTCAGTAAAAGGCAGAGAATAGCATTTTTAAGATACGAAAAATTCTAGAACCTAAATACTAATGATACCAATTAAATTGAAAGCTTACTAAATACCGAAAAGTTAATTAATAACAGTTAATACTGATAAAGGCTATATAATAATTGCCCCTTATTTGATGGAAGTATCTTCCTCTTTTAGCTAAAAAAGGAAAGAGATGCATACACCGACGTAATCTTTAAGGTATAGACGGCAAAGGAACTATTTGGAGCCTCAACTTGGGTCTATTGAAATGAATTGTTATTTAAAGAGAGTTAGAAAATAAGTATATTAATATTGAAGAGAAAGAAATATCGTAACAAACAGTATATTTACAATGTGTGTTGAAAGTCTGTTTGCAGTTAAAAAATTTAAATTCGTAAGAGTAACTTTATTTCTAGGAAGTTTTCAAGGACTATGTTTAATGTTTTGTGATAACACAATATATCAAGTAAAACCATTCTAGGAAAATGGTATATGTGCACATTCTCTGACTAGCAAGCAGAAAAAACAAACACTGGCAAAAATGTAAACTGATATATGAATAGACTTCAAGGTGGGATACTATATTTAATAGCACACTACAAAAATAGTTTTGATAGTAATCAGGAGAGACCAGTGGAATAAAATTTCATTGTGTCTACCCATCACGATATTGTAGATTATTTAATAGAACTAAGAAAAGCTTTATATGTAAATATGTTTTGTATGTTTATTTTGTGTGTGGTTTTGTATGTGTGTGTGTGTTGCATATGGAGTATAGAGATCAGGGCTCCGCATCGGAATCTTATCTCAATAAATCTCTTATTTTCTTATTTAAAAATAATGTATTACATTTATACATGGAAGTTTTGCCTGTATGTATGTATGTGTGACACATGTGTGGTATGTCTCTTGAGAACATAAAGTGTTGGATAACTAGAAACTTAAGTTACATGATTGTGAGCTACCATGTGGGTACTGCAATCAAACTTGATCTACTTATTTTTCACTTTTTTATATTAAATTTTTTATT
>NW_004949107.1:2496866-2499466 GCF_000317375.1 Microtus ochrogaster
CATCCATTCCTCAGAAAGGGTAACACCTCTCATGGGGAGTCAACTAAGCTTGGCATATCAAGTTGAGATAGAACCAAGACCCTTCTCACTGCATCAGGGCTGAGGAAGGTATGCCATCATAGGTAATAGGCTCCAAAAGTCCAGTTCATGCCCCAGGGATAAATCCTGTTTCCATTGCCAGGGACCCCACGAACAGAATAATCCACACAACAGTCACCCACATTCAGAGGACCTAGTTTAGTCCCGTTCATGCCCCACTGCAGTCAGTGCAGATTCCGTGAGTTCCTACTAGATCGGATCAGCTGTGGGTTTCCCCTTATGATCTTGCCCCTCCCTTGTTCATAGAATCCTTCTTTACTCTCTTTGAGATAAGCCCAGTGCTTGCTTATGGAACTCTGCATCGTCTTCCATCAGTTACTGGATGAAGGTTCTATGATGTCGATTAGGGTAGTCACCAATCTGATTACAGGAGAAGGCCAGTTCAGGCACCCTCCCTACCATTGCTAGGAGTCTTAGCTGGGTTCAACCTTGTGAATTTCTGGGAATGCTCCCAGCCCCAGGTTTCTCTCTAATCCCATAATAGCTCTGTCAACATACTGTTTCATTGATCTCCCTGTCTCTCCCTTCCCCAACTCAACCATCCTGTTGTCCCCTCATTTTCTCATTTCCCCCATCCCCTCCCCTCTACCCCAAGGAGATTCTTTTACCCAGGAGATCTCAAATGCTCCCCCTTCCTAAAGCAATCCATGTGTGACTATCTGAAGGTCCTCCTTGTTATCTAGCTTCTCTGGGACTGTGGATTGTAGGCTGGTTATCCTTTGCTTTGCATCCAATACCCACATATGAGTGAGTACATACTGTGTTTCCCTTTCTGGGTCTGGGCTACCTTACTCAACCAGCTGTAAACAATTACTATCCACAAATCCAGACCTACAGAAAGGACTAGAAGGAAATCTCCAAGCTAAGAAAGTTAGCTGCACCCACAAAAACACAGGCAAAAGAGAATTTCACACCAGCAAAACTGAAAGAAGGGAAAACTCACACACTACCACCACTAACAACAAAACTGATCTTCTGAAAATGTGACCAGTGTTCTTAAAGGCTGAGTCATCTGTCCACCCACCTCTGCCTTAATTCTGGAGACAGGGACTGTGATTGAACCTTGAGGTCACTGGCTCAGCAAATGAACAAACCTGCAAGTTCCAGGGATATCAGAGTCTCTGCTTCCACCAACCCCACACTGAGATTGCAGCTATGTGCCTGTGCATCAGCTTTTAATGTGGGTTTTGGGGGATTCAAAAGGCCTATTCCTGCCATCCCAATACAGAGATTAAAGTAAAGTTTTACCATGTCTAATAATGCCATCTTTAAAAAAAAAAGATGACACCTGAGATTGTCTCGTGACATCCACACATACGTCACACATGCACCTACACGTGTACCCCCTACACATGAATGCATATGTATATTTGTAGATACACACCCCATGAATTAAAAGTTCATGGCTACAGATTTTATCTTAAAAATGAAGTCCACAAACACACATTGCACTGCAGCAATGGGTCATTAGCAAACATTCTGACAGGTTTCATATATTAAAGTGCCAACATCAACATCCCTATCGATCTTCTGGACCAATCTCAATCAGAATTTCATTCCTACCTCTGAAATAGTTACTACCAATATACCTTATGATGACTGGATACTTGGTTGTGATGGCAAAGTTCTTCCATATTGCAGCTCATAAAGCGCACAGCATCTGGCAGGGTAAACTGTTAAACTTTTCAAGCCCATTTCCTGGATGTTCAGAGCACTGTTGCCCCTGGAACTTCTTTCTTAATCTCTTTCCTGTTTACTCCATAGCTACTCGTTTCCCATGCTTCTCTTTCCCAACCCCGATTATCCTTTTGTTAATAGTATATTCTCCATTTTAAGAAGTTGAAAAGGTATATTCTGGTCCTCAAATTATTTAATCTTTTAATACTAGTCCTAATAGATTAAATCCAAAGAAACTGATATATAGCTTTGTCAAAGATTTTCATTCTGTAACCAAAGAGAATTATAGTCATCATATTAAAATCATACCAAAGGTTTTGATGCATTATCCTGTTGAGATAATCCAGGCATCAGATTAATGAAGGCTAATTTGGTCAATTTAGTGTTTAGGCACTTATTTGCTCTAAGTTATATTCAATTATAACATGAAAGTATGAGTCTGTTAGTCTTAAGCCTCATGATCAGTAAATGATGACACCTGTTTCCCTCAGTCTTCAATACTGTGAGTGGGGGATGGAAGCCTAGGCAATTATTCTTTTGTGTTTTTCATAATCCTGTGAGGGCTTCCTTCTCGTTGTATGTGTGCTTGTGTCCAGAGGGAGAAAGCTAGACAAAGAAATGAAGGTAAAATCAGAGATGATGAAAAGCAAATATTGTGTGTGTATCAAATGGATATATTTATAAATATACTTGATCTCCATGCCAAATATTTGAAACCTTGAGATTTTACAAATCATGGACTTAACAAATAAGAACTATATCATCTGGCGATGGATGGAGATAGAGACAGAGACCAGACTGAGCTCTTAAGATCCAAATGAGGA
>NW_004949107.1:2500001-2508537 GCF_000317375.1 Microtus ochrogaster
GTCTGTATTCTGTCAATTAGATCTTAAATAAACACTGGTTGGCCAGTAGCCAGGCAGGAAGTATAGGTGGGACAACCAGACAGGAAGTAGAGGCAGGTCAATGAGAACAGGAGAATGCTGGGTAGAAGGAAGTCCTAGTCTGCAGTAGTGACCCAGCCACAGAAGAAACAAGATGTGACTGCCTTGCTGAATAAGGCTCTGAGCCATGTGGCCAACATAGACAAGAATAATGGGCTAATATAAGTTATAAGAGTTAATAAGAAGTCTGAGCTACTAGGCCAATCAGTTTATAACTAATGTAGACCTCTGTGTGATTCTTTGGGACTTAACAACCGAGGAACCTGAGCAGGACAGATACCTCCAGACAACACATATTAATGTACAAAGTAGCAATGAGAAAGAAAAAAATGACACTTGCCCCATCCTCTCATCTAAAGACACCTCACCGAAAATGAAGTCTACATACTGTTTCACATTGCTTTGAATTTTATTGTCTGTTTAGTGGATTTACATACTGAATTTCAGTCATTTTCCCACTCCTATTCTCCTTACTTACTCACTTTTAATTTTTTATTTTATTTAGCATTTATTAAAAGCAAACTATTCACTTATATGACACATTTTAGAATTACAACTTATAATATTACACTAATCAGTCAAACAACAAACACGTTTTTCGCTTTTTTTTCAAACCCTTTGCATGCTATTCTTTAAGATTCAGAAACAATAAATCTCCTTTTTTAATGGAATTAGAAATAACATGGCATTTTCCAAGATAACTCTTTAAGCTACTTGATGAATATTCCAATCACTATTTTAGAGCCATGAATATATTAGTATTATATTGGAGATAATAAAAGTGATACTTAGGGTACTGATATATAAATAAAATTCAAAATCAATTTTTGACCATAGTCCACTCTGTATTTAATAATTCATAGTACTTTCTTTTAAAGTATAAAAATAGTAATTCTAAACTGAATATTACCTAAAGGGTAGCCCCCAAGATCCCCCAAAATATTGCCTATAATAAAAATTAAGTTATTTTTAAAATAAAGCATTGTAATAAAGAAATATAACTAGATGTGAGAGATGTATTAGAGAGAACAATTTGATAATTCTTTTTAAACTATTTGATTCTTTTGATATATTCTCTCTGTGTGTGCATGTTTATGTGTATTTGTATGTGTGAGTATGTGCACAAGAGTATAGTTGTCCTTAGAAAACATAAGAGGGTGTCATGTCCCCTGGAAATAGGGATACAGGCATTTCTTAACTACCTGAAATGTGTGTTGAGAACTAAAACAGATCCTCTCAAGGAACAGTACATGCTCTTAACCAATAAGTCATATTTGTTTATCTCCATATCTCTATACCCTAACATCTATTATTATCTTAAAATATTTCTACATGAATATGTGTCTCAGTTATATTCATCTATCACTTCTGACTTCTAATCACACCTGAGATAAGCTATGCCATTGTTTTCCCAAATTCGTGCTTTACTTTAATTGTATTTATCTATTATTTGTTTGTTTATTGTTCTGACTTTTAACCCAATATAATCCAATTAGTAATATCTTTATGTAATCGGTATGGAGCCATGTAATCATGTAGGAACTATCAGTTCCTCTATTCTTCAAATAGTGACTCCTTCACCTTTCAGTTATAAACTGTCAATAAGTTCTTGGCTAGGGATAGGGATCTGGGCATTGTCCCTCTTGTCTATGCTGAAATTTTTAACTGCTTTCATCTTATTCAGGTCTTGTGTAGACAATCCCAGTTTCTGTGGGAGGAGTCTTGTCATGTCCAGAGGCTTGCACTCTTTTCCATCCTATGATTCTTCTACTCTTCCCCTTCCTCTATATCCTGAGTCTTGTGAGAGTTTGGGGTTCTTTAATATAGATGCTCTATCTAAGGTTAAATATACAAACTTGCTTATTCTCAGCACTTTGAAAATGATGAGTGTTGTAATAGGAGCAGTGGGGCTGCATCCCCCACACCCGGCCGCCCACATGGCTAGCTCGAGCTTATGCACCGAAATAATTACACAGAAACTGTATTCTTTTAAACACTGCTTGGCCTATTATATCTAGCCTTTTCTCGGCTAACTCTCACCTGGACTAGTCTGTTTCTAATAATCTGTGTAGCCCACAAGCTGGCTTACCAGGAATGATCTTAACCTGCATCTGTCTGGAGTGGGAGAATCATGGCAACTCACTGACTCAGCTTCTTTCTCCGAGCCTTCTGTTCTGTTTACTCCTCCCACCTATGTTTTAACCTATCAGGGCCAAGCAGTTTCTTTATTGCTTAACCAATGAAATCAAAAGATTGATATATGACACTCCCACATCAGATGAGTCTGCTTTAAACCATAGCAATGAGAAATTTCTCAGATAAATGTTGAAAATAGCACAAACCTAAGGATATAAAGATAAATATTGAAAAGGCAGGTGACCGCATGATCATTTTGAAAAACATGGACAGCCTTACCCCTTGGGCATATGACTTTCTTTCTCATAAATTTTAACAATCTTAACATTACTAGGCATGTATTCTCTCTTCTTGAACTAGCCTCAAATCCAATCAGGAGAGCAGTTGGTTACCCTTAACAGTTCGGCCACTATTCCAATAGTGGATATATCTTGCCTAGGAGGTCAGTATTATGGTATGCAGAGCCCGAAACTAGATAAAGCTATCTTTTTCTCTCCCTCCCTCTAATTACCTGCCCAGCCCTTTTCAGAATAATGAAATCTAATCAACAAAGATGGGGTTACTGGTCAATTCAAGATCGATTTCTTATGTCACTTTTCATCATGATCTGCTTGCTCCAAACTTTGTGCCTCCAGGAATGTCCCTGTCTTTCATTTCACTAGCATTCTGCAACCTACCTTCACAATATTCCTTTCACTCTGCAATGATTCCTTGGAAGTTCCTAGCTTCCACATGCACTACAAGTTAAACACACTAAAACATATTCAAAGTGAGACCCCACAATAGAGCAACATTGTGTGTCTTTTCAGATCTGTGTGGTCTCATCCAAAGTAAGTCTTTCTAGCTCCATCCATTAACTTGCAAATTTTATGATTTCACTTATGTTCACAGCTGGAAAAAAATTCCTTTGTTTTTATAAGCCACATTTTTACTATTGACTCAGAAGTTAAGGGACTTCTAGGTTTATTTATTCAATTTACTAGGTATTGAGAATAGATTGGTCGTAAACTTGGATGTGCAAATATATCTATATTAAAGTATAAAACTTTTGAGTTTATGGAAAGGAGCAGTACAGTAGGGTCATGTGGGAGATATAGTTGTAGTTTTTGAGGAATTACCAGAATGATGTCCAAAGGAGCTTTACCAGTTCATACTTTTCTCCATATCCACACCAGCACTTTTTGTCTCTCGGTCAGTCTTTATGACTATGGTGATACAGAATCCCAAAGCATGTTTAATGTACATTTCTCGGTTGAGTAACAATGTGGAAGACTTTCAAATTGCTCACAAGTCATTCATATTTCCACTCTGAAGAACTTCTTATACAGTTCCATGGCCCATTTTTAATTGGGTCATTTGTTTGCTTATTGTTCAAATCTTTAACTACTGGTATGTTCTATACACAAATTTTCTGTCAGTTGTATAGCTAGCACAAATTATTTCTCTTGTGTGTATTGCCTTCTCAAGAAAGGTTACATTTACTGCACAGAACTGTTTCATTTCACAAGATTCCAACTGTACATTGTTGATATTATGGTCTTGTCTGTGGTAGTTTTATTTAAAATGTCTATGCCTATAAATTGAAACAAATATAGCTTTTTCTTCTAGCAGAATCAGGGCATCAGGTCAGTATGAATGTCCTTGATTTCATCTTCGGTTGTTTTGTGTGTGTGTGTGTGTGTGTGTGTGTGTGTGTGTGTGTGTGTGCGCGCAAGGTGAGAAGTATAGATGTTAGAGGGAGCTTCTTGTTCATCCCGGCTGCCCAGAACCGAAATAACCACACAGAAATTGTACTAATTAAAACACTGCTTGGCCCATTAGCTCTAGCATCTTAATGGCTAACTCTTACATGAATTTAAGGCATTTTTATTAGTCTGTATATCTGTAGATCTATTTTTATTTCTCTGAATGATGAAATTAGTTTTCCAGGCACTAATTTTTGGATATGCTACCTCTTTTCCCTCAGTGTATAATCTTTTGAACATTGCTTTTATTTATTCATAGTGTCTTTCACTTGATGCCTCCAATGCCACCCATCTCCCTCCTTTCCCCAAAAATAAAATTTAAGAGAGCAAGGAAAATAAAAAAAAAAATGAAAAAGGGGGAAATCTTGTCATGGAATCTGCATTGTGACACAGTGGATCATGAAGTAAACCCCTTTATTCATAAATTTTTACATACAGGCAGTCACTGCAAAGAACCTTTGGTCTGTTTGGAGGATCCTGGTCTCTGCTATGCCATCATTGCTGGGCCCTCACTGGGACTCTCCTTGGACATCTGGTGCTGCCCTTATCCTGCAGCTCTTGGTCCCAACACATAATCCTGGTTCTAGACCTGGGTGGTTGCAGATTTGGTCCACCTGCCAATTCTTATCAACTGTGTTTCAAAGATTAAGTAACTGGAGTTGAACAGAGTTATATCTGGGCCCACTATTTTGTTTTATTGATCGATATGTCTAGTTTTGTGTTGGCACTTGCGTTTTTTATTACTATTGCTCTGTAGCATAACTTGAAGTCAGGTTTGATGGTAACCTAATGCCTCCTTCAATTTTTTGCTGTAGCTTAAGAAATACATTATCTTTGTAGAAATCTTTGTTTTTCTTAGGTTGGTTTATCCTCTGGCATTTACTTTATGTGTGGTAGGGGTATATATGAGTATGTGTGTTTATTGTTAGAAATATTGTTTAGCATTTTTCAGATAATTACTTTTTATCATATGGTTGTATAAGCAAACATCAGAAAAGAAAAAAGAATACATTATGTGAGAATATATTAGATTTGTTAACTGTAAAATAAACATGCACAACTCAATTGTTCTCTTACATTACAACTACTTTTTAAAAGTTAATAAAATCCATCTGTCGTTTGTTCTACTTTGTGAAATTAAATCAAATACTCCCTGGTTTGTAAACCCATTCTCTCAGAAAAAATCATAAAAATACACATTTTATATCAAATAAGATTCAGTTACTAAATACAAGAAAATGCCTGCAATATCATTTTGGTATGTGAGTCTCCATAAGGCAGGATAAAGCAACATTTAGTCATTAAAATTAATAGACACTCTGTTTTTCTCCCATTTAATGTCCCCATGCTTTCCTATTCAGTTGTGTGAGACTCTACTTAAGTCATCAAATCTAAGTGTAGCCACTTGAAATAAGAATGCTTTATATGAGCAATTTTAATTATTTTTTCTTTTGCTGGCAATATGTGTGTCCCAAGTGAAACGGAGGGACAATCGCATATGTGAACTAACTATACTGATGACTTTCTAACAATGGGAAGCCAATGGAATATCTGAATAGCTTACTTTAGGCTAAAACACATTCAAAGTTGACATCCTCAAAATGTTGCCCTAACTATAAAATCCTACTGTCTTATATTTGTTTAGACCACTCCCTCTGTGTTGATTGTGCAATGCTTCCACAAGTTATTATTTATATGCAAATGGTTTATCATATCATTATCTAACTTTAAACACCACTCTTCTAAACCAAAACATAATTCACAAAATATGTTCTAATACATTTATATGTCTTCTCTAACATTCTTCTCAGAATGCCAAAGTCTACTACATTCTTCCGAGGAAGTCCAGAGGACAGGTAGTACTTTATTACTACACTGGAGAGAATGTAAACTGTCAAAAGAGGAAAATTCTATCTCAGTCTTTCCTTTGGTCATGCTGAAGAATTGATCACTTAACATTCTAGCAGTGATGTGCCTACACTAGTTAGCAAGATGAATGAGCTACTGCATGCCTACATTCACCCTCAGGAGCAGCAAAAATGTGGAGATTTTAAAATTGTGTATCAATTGATTACTAGGGAAAGATTTATCAATGTTTATAAAATAATTCATTACCATAAATTCTCTGAAAATAAATTAATACACCAATAACCCATATGTCATGAAATGCAGTTAAGAAATCAGAGAAAAACTATAGTATCCCATTCCAATTTTACACAAATGTATCGAAATATGGGGAAACAATAGCTTAGGAAACAATACAGATGAAAACAACTGAGTCATTTTAAATTAATTACAAATGAAAGATGATCTGAATATTTTACCTAGTTTTATATTGATTTTTCCATGCTAGTTTGCCAGAAATATTTCTATATTACTGTTATCTCAAAAAACTTATACACAATACAGACAAAAGTGATCAATATAACATAGTAATGGGGTATGCAATGAATACTGCAGGAGTTTTAGATGAACCACCATAACTCGCCTAAAGACATAAGAAGGTTCTTGCCCTTGGGGAAGTGTAATATAATTGGGTGCCATTCTACTCTACCAGAATACAATAAGCCCAGGAAGATCGTCACCTAGGAGTTTGCATTTAAGGAAACATTTTGTTTAAAATTATCTCCTTTATTCCAATTTAAGTAATCAGAGAGAAATGTTGGAAATAATAATAATTTGTTTGGCTACTATCTTTTACATTTCCAATAAAGTCCTTGAAATAAATCCATGATGGAGTCCAAGTCAATAGATAAGTCTAAGGGCTACAAATAGCAATTCTCTTACAATGAAAGAATGAAAAGCACATTAGTGAGATCTCTCATCTTTGGACACTGAAAAGCATTTAACAATGTTTTTCATAATGCCACAATTTTTTTGTACACTGAATAAACATGGTTACAGTGAAATGCTGCCCATACTTAAACAATAAGATTGCCTGCTGGCATGCTGTTTTTGCTACTATAATAAGTTGAAAAGCTTTATTTTACTTCCTAATTTTAGATGAATATAGAACAAATAAAATATGAATAATAAATTAATATCTACAAAGTCTGTTTCAATCTATTCTTATGTGACATTATAATTAAATTTGATATTAGCATTGGGAAAAACTTAATCACCTGTTTTTTGCAAAAGAAAAAGACTTCATTTATAACATCATTTGCTTTAATACATTAGTAGCATTTCCCTATGTTTTGGGAGTGTAATAACCATTTCATTTAAAATATTAGAAAATATTTAGAATACAAACATGTCTAAAGTTAGACAAAGTCCTGTTTTTAATGCTATTCCCTCCTGAAGTACATTCACAAAAATCTTTCTCTTTTTAAACTATTATTTTATGAATATCATTGTTTTGTCTGCATGGATGTATGTAAAACACAAGAGTTATTGGCAACTTCAGAGGCCAGTTAAGACGTTAGGTAACCTAAAACTGCAAGGTTGGGGGTGGTCTTGGGGATACTTATAACTACACCTATGTCCTCTAGCAGTTCCATTGTTAATCAATGAGTCCTCTCTCAAACCCCATATTTCTCTTTTGTAAGCTCATTACATTTATTTAGTTGCGTATTTGTGTCTATGTGTGTCTGTGTGTCTGTGATCGCATGTGCTTGTGGTGTGAGGGTGATACGTGAATGTGGATGCCAGAGAAAAACTTGTAAGACTCAGTTTTCTCCTTCAAATATGTGACTCCTGGTTTGTAAACCCTGGTCTTCCTGCTTGGTGGCAAACAACTTTACCCACTGAGCCATCTTGGTATCCTCATGTTTCTCTTCATAACATATATCTCTTTCTGAATTTTTTACTATACTTTATATCAATAACATACTATAAGAAAGTGGCTCTATTTTTACATGTTCTGTTTCATGGTGATGTCTCATAATGTATGAATCAGCCCCAAGTGTGAGAAGAATAGGAATATTTCCATTACTGTGCAAAAGAAAACATTAAACTATATTCAGTGGGTAAGCTTTGTTCACAATTCAAGTTGTTTTTCAAAAGATGCATCTTCGGTTGCATGAGTTAAAAAGTCTTATTTGAGCATAATCATGACCCAGAAAGTGCCTGTATTTACAGTGATCCCAGTCATTAAATTGTCTGAGCATACCAGGATTTACTAAACCACAAATGTCTTCAGGTGTCTAGGAAGGGACTTCCTCATGGTTGCTTGTAGGGTTGCTATCATTGACAATTTCTTTACCACATAAACTGTGAGGAAAAAATAAAAAAAAATTAAGGCTATTAGCAGTACATGGGACTTGATGTCCCACATCTCCATAACACTGCTGGTCAAGACTTTTTCAAGCATATTTAATAATTTAGCACAGTCAGGCAATTCTCAGTTTTCAACATGACCAGAAAGTTGCTGGGAGAGGTCTGCACCATTCTTTCTTGAAATAAACTGTGTTTTAGTTAGGGGAAGGGACTGGCTCCTCTGGGAAACTATGATGAATCTATGAGATGAGCAATGAACAGCTGGCCAGGGAAAGTGGAGTCTTAGGATTTGTCAGGATTGGCCATCCTGGTTTCCTGTATCAACTATGAAGTGGCACTACCAAGAAAAATCTTGCCTA
>NW_004949107.1:2509303-2582016 GCF_000317375.1 Microtus ochrogaster
TTCTAAACCTGAGTAGTTGGCTTATAACAATCAAACTGCTGCCAGAATTCAGGACTGCCCCTAAATCGCCCTGAGTGAACAGAGAATCCTCATGGGTCTGTGTCAATCTGTGTTCACTGACAACGCACATTATTAAAGAAAATGTTATTTTTGTTGTTGTTCAATTTTGTCAAGTCAAAATGTTCCCAATATGTCAAGCAATTGCTTGCTTCCGGTGTCTGTCAGATTTTCACTGCCACTAAATTAAGGTCAAAGTGGACGATGATCCCGGCAGCCAGCTTTAGGCTGGTATCTCAATTCTTCCTCATTGTTTTTAACACTCGAATATTGTACACAGTACGAATGTTCCTGCTGAACACGTGAAAAGGTACAGTCTGACATTTTACGAAGATTAAGTTCTTTAAAAACATTCTGTCGGCCATGATTGTCATTCTGGCTGCGATTACAAATGCAAGCCAATGTCTGCAAATATCTAATCCCTGCGCATCTTGTGGGAGGCAGAGGCTTCCAAAGTTGTGTTTGTTGTAAGCACACATCTGCTGGTTACACATGACTAGTTTATCCTATCTTGGGGCTGATTATGTAAAAGTCTGGCACCATATGTCATCATCTTGAAATATTTATATGGCATGTTCTTTAAAATTGTAAAATATTATCCTTTCCTGAAAACTGAAATAACTTTGGTTATGGAATCAAGAGCCATTTTATAGTACATATGTGTCATAGTAGAAACAGTACCTGCGGGTGAAACACAGATGCTCACTCTCAGCATTGGGTACAGGAAACTAAGTCAAAGTTGCCTCTATGATGCGGCAATTGATTGTCAAGCAAAAGTCATATAAAAAAATTTAATACCAAAAGGATAATGTTTCATTCATTAAAGGAAAAAACTCATTTGCAATTTATTCAAAGAATGTTTGATTAGATTACTTTCAATAATCGGATTTTGTTTCCAAGCATAAAGCATTTATAACAAACTGAAGTACCTCTACCCAAACAATAACTGCATATTCATGTCTTATTTACTCAATCCTTTAAACTCATCACAAGCTTGATTTCCACATCGTAGTGTAGTGTAGTGGAAAGATACAACTTCAGTATATCTTAATGCATAACCTGATTGATTGACTTTTCTTGGCAATTAATGAATCAGAAAGCCCCTCAGTCTGAAAACAATTGTTCCCCTAAGCAAGACAGAACACCTAGTTTACAGTTTCAGCCAGATGGAGCAGAAAGGTAAAGGCAGGAGAAACTCAGTGCAGACAAGCTAGTGTCAGGTGACTTGATCAAGTGACTTCATTCCTTTCATGGCAGGGGTTTTCTCACAACAAACTTGATTGGGGATTTCGCTATCAACATTTCACAGAAGGTCAGATCAGCAGTTTGGTGTGGTGTTCTGTGGCATGTGAATGATAATGAGTGCTGGACTCTGTTGGGGCATGTGCAGGAGCCCAGTGGACACCAAAGGCCTTCCCTGCACATTAAAAAGCTTTGGTGTATTTCTGCATTTCCATAGTTTTGAAGAGAACCATTACTCTGTTGATCTTATTTTTGAGACTAAAGGTACTTAATAATATTTATCTGAAATTACACTTCTGTGTGCTTTTTTGTTTATATCTATGATTTAAAAATATGTGCACTCAATCCTAACTTCACTTGTTTTCAATTAGTCTACAAAGTCTCATGCAAAACAGCCCCTGGGTCCAGACTTCCTTCAGCTTGCTATGTGCACAGTGACCCACAGCAGCCAACATTTCCTCCAGCAAGATATTTCCCTTTGATCAAATACCGGGAGAATCTCTGGATTGTGAAAGACTATGTAAGTGAAGTTGTATCAAAAGGAATATTCTGTTTGGCCGTATTTATTTGAAGTAACTATACTCTGAGCAGAGAGAGTTCAATTTTCTTGTATTCTCTAAAACAGAAACAGATTTTTTTCTTTCTTTTTTGAAAAAAAAACATCAATAAGATAGACTGGGGGAAAATGCAGACTGTGCAACCAATGATGGTGGGAAGACTGGCAACCCACCTGCAGGAGAATGCAATAAGCTTCATATCTCCCAACATGCACATAATAAATTCAAAATGTATCAAAGATCTTATTATTTACATGAATCTATTTTTTTAATTATGTTTTGTAATTAATTGATTTTTTATTATATTTCTTCTTTCAAATAAGAATTTTTTAATTCACCGATTTTTAATGAAATTTTATATACACAGGATTATGTCAAATGCTGTGATGATTCAAAAGTAACAAAAATTTCCTATGTACCTTTGGGTACATAGGAACATTTGACTGCTTTAGTTATTTTAACTTGCATACACAGAAACCTCATATGAAAATTCAAAAATTAGGTGGTTATCTACATATAGGCTTGTTATTTCTGGGTCCTCTACTGTATTTCATTGGTCTACAATTTTGTTTTTCAGTATTCTAGATATGTTCATTGCTTAAGTTCTTACTCTCTGGTATGATGTTTCTTTGGGACCAAACGACTGCATGACCAGGCAGGACAGGAGCCTCTGTCAACAAATGGCAACAAAATGAGCAACTATATCAACATAAAATTTGAGAGAGCTTGGGAAGTGAATTTAGACACAAAAGAATAGAATTAAGTATGGCTTCTTGGTAGCAGCATTATCTAGGATGGGATCTGTTTGGTAGAGGCAAGCTCACCTCATTTAAGAGAGGCTTCCTGACTCATTTTAGCTGCAAAATCTTTGCAGCTCTTTTAAGAGGCCCTGCTACCAAACACTTAAATGGTGTTTATGACTAGCTGACAGCATGTTTCTTGGTGATGGCAGGGACCTTGAAACTCCATAGAATTGTGGCAATAAACATAGCTCCCACTAGTACCTCTACCATGATGCTAAATTCTCAGAAAGCTAAGAAATGGGGTGGTCCCAGCCATCAAAGCCATAGCTTTAATCCTAGCCATATTGCTTAGCAAATTAAAGACTCATGTGGTCATAAAACAAGAGATATATAGTAAACATAAATTTAGAGCAAAAAATCCAAAATAAAAACATTAAATGGTTATAGTGTTTTAAAAAAATATATATATAGGCTTGGGACAGAAAAGAAAAATGATAAAGTCCCAGAAAGAAAGAAACAAAGAAAGAAAGAAAGAAAGAAAGAAAGAAAGAAAGAAAGAAAGAAAGAAAATAGTTGGGTATGGTAGCACACACTTGGGAGACAGAGGCAGGTGGATCTCTGTGATTTCAAGGACAGACTGATCTACAGAGTAAGTTCTAGGATCTCCAATGATACACAGAGAAATTCTGTCTCATAAACTCAAAAATAAAAAATAAAAATAAAGAAAGTAGAGTTTAAAATAATGCCACATAAAGATGGAAAATATACAGAGAATCTGAATACTGTATGCTATTGTGTTGTCTTTGAATTGTTTGATGGCTGAAAAAAGAGCAACAGCTGCTAAAAGACATGTGATTGTAAATGCTGCTGGATTAATCCAACATATATATTTGAAAATGCCTTGACTTCAAAATTTAAGTCAAAAGATATGTTACATTGGAGAAGAGGTTTTACTTTTGCTTTCACAGGAAATTAGAGGCTGTGGATTCATTCCAGATTAAGAAAAATCAGATTTGATCAAAAAAGACCCCTTGAGAAATCTCCTATAATAATGGATGGTCCAGATGATCCAACATTTCAAAGGACCTCTATTGGAGTTTTCTCTCAGGTCTATATCCATAACAGCCTCAAGACTGCTGACTGAGATGATCAAACCTCACAGAATATTTCAGTCAGGACTTGACCATAATCCTAAATTTTCTTTAAGTCCCCATAAAATTATCAGTGCCCACAATAAGCAGGAAGTAGCTTAGAAAACTGTGCCCACATTCCCCAAATAATGGATTATGGATACTTGTCTTTATTGAGAGTGTTGGTTACAAGTTGTTATGGATAATGGTCAGGAAAAGAGCTAAACAAAGGAGATTAGATTCTAGATTCAGAGTCTTGTTTTGAAAAGGAAATAAAGGGGAAGTGCAGTGGGACAACGGTCTTATACCCTTTAAGATTTGTCAACTGTACTGGTTTAATAAAGCACGGATTGACCAGTAGCCAGGTAGGAAGTATAGGCATGGAAACCAGAATAGGAGAATTCTGGGAGAGGAAAGGCTGAGTCTGCAGTCATAACCTAGATGCAGAGGACACAAGATGAGAATACATCACTGATATAAGGTACTAACCCACATGATTAACACAGACAAGAATTATGGGTTAATTTAAGATGTAAGAATTAATTAATGAGAAGCCTGACTAAATAAGCCAACCAGTTTATAATTAATGTAGACCTCTGTGTGTTTCTTTGTGACTGAATAGCTGTAAGACCAGGCAAGAGAGCAGCTTATGTCAATACTACAAGCTGTGGCCTACCCGTAGGAATCTTTCGCCTTTAGCATCTACATGGAATCCCCTACTCTCTATATATATCTTTTTTTGGATTTCCCACTTGGTTGTACTTGGCTAAGCCATTGGCCAAAATAGCTTTATTCATCAACCAATAAAAGCAACACATATACAGAAGAACATCTCAAATAATCCTCCCTATTCTGTCTAAATAAAAATGATGGTTTTAACTTTAATATACTAAAATTACATGTGAGAAAACAGGAATCAATCAAGAATTGTGGTTACAATATTTAGTCTATTTGTATCTGGCAAAATTGAAGAAAATATTCTATCATCTATTTTATTTTTGTGAGTCTAAAGTTTCACATCTAATTTATCTTTTATCATAAATAAGGAAAATCATAACTATTTGTCTTCAACTCCATTAAAAACTCCAGGAGGATATAATATTACCTAAGTAAAGATGAAGTGCATTGTAATCAACTTCCAAAACTCTAGAACTGACAGAGAGACATCCTGTTGCCTGGAAAGTCACACAAAGTTCTTTTATAACTTTGGAGCACCCATCTTCTGCCTGCTGGCCAATAGTGTCTTGAAGACTTTTCCGAGAAGCAGGAAATTTGAAAGGCTGTTTCACCTATATTATCAGTTTGTCAGTCATTTTCTCTGTGTCCTGCAGAATGTCTAGCAGGTTTTTTCATGAAACAGAAAATCTAAAGGACTATCTCACCATTTTAAGGCAAGTTCAGCCGTTATTTTTCTGTGGGTCGAGTTATATAGCATACCATCAAGTAGTCCAGACAAGAGCAATTTCTTGCCCAAATGGCTAACAAACTCCATTAAGAGCTTCTTTGATGCCCATCATCCTCTTGAAGTAATGGGTGCTGCCATAAACAGACATGTCTCATTGTTGAGAAAAGTCTAAGTTCTTAAAATGTTTTAAATGCCATATTCTGTAGATCTTTGAAAGATTTGAAGAATAGCTATCCATCTGAAATACATCTCTATATGTCTAGAAAACCTAACTAATATGATTACAAGTTTAACTATTATAAACGACTACCTATTAATCTGCAACTTTTATTAAGCATTACATTTTTAGATGAGCTGCATAAACAATAGTAGTAAAATATGTGTGTATATATGTATATACACATAATTGAATACATATATACATATATATAAAGTATAACAAATTGACCTTAAATTTTTATCAACAGTCCAAACTCCACACCAGTGTAAAGTATGTATTTCAATATCATATCCCCCTTATTATTTTTATTTAGAAATTGACTGTAACCATTAATCACTTATACCCAATCCCCATTAAATGAAAACAAACATATATAAACAATTATTTTGTGAACTTGGACAGAGTTTTCTCCAAATTGTTTCCTGCTGTTTGTTGGACGACATATTTTTAAGGTTCATGGAAACCTTTCAGGGTGTCATATTAGATCAAACCACATTATCCTGTAAGGAACCCACACATTCTCATATTCTGTGGAAACAAAAGTAGAGACACTTTTCCAAAATAACATGCCCTTAGACTCAAATTTTGAAGTCAAGATACCTTTATTTTGGTTCAGCTTAGCAGCCTCCAGAATCAAATGCCTCTCTGCAGTCAAAAAATTCAAAGAATACATAATAATGTACATAATCCAGACTTTCTTTTTATATTCCATTTTATGTGGCTTATTTTTCTGTACTCCTTTCATCTATGACTGTGTGCACTCTTTTAGATTTTACCATCCCCTTAAAGACTTTGTTTTATTTTTAAAACTATTTCTTTCTATAACTGTCTATACTAGTTTTCCTTTTTCTCCCAAGCCTATGTATATTTTTAAACACATTGTAACCCATTCAGAGGTTTATTTTTTTCTGAATCTCCCTTTACTCCATATATCATTTAATGATATAATCATTTTCCGAAAAAGAGTGCATTTATCTTCTAAATGCTAAGCAGGCATGGCTAGAACCAACTCCATGGCCCTGCATGTTGGCTCCACTCCATTCAACATGGTAGAGATACATTCTTCACCTCAACAAACTATGCTCACTACCTCAACTCCAAGGATAATGGTCTTGACACCATTAAAGATCTAGTATCATGCTGCTCTCAAACCCCTTTAAGTCAGGACCTCCTAAAAGTTTCAGAGTTAGTACCTCCAGCACAAACCAGGAAGCTATCTCTCAGACAAGCCAAGCAATTTTTGCTGCTAATGGTTAGTCAGGAAGCCTTCTCTTGAAGGAGCCACAGCTCTGCTGGCCTCCAATAAACAGAGTCTATCTGAAAAAAGAAAAAAGGAACTACTAAGAAACTGTGCTTGGCTCCCATTTTTGTGGATCTAGAAGCCCTCTTTTTTTCTCAAGCTTTTTTAGGTCTTATGTGGATCCATACCCCGAGATGGTGGGCACCATTTTGTAAGTAGATACTGCTCGTTCATTTCCCCAGCTGTACATATTACAACACTGCTTGGCCAATACCTTAGGCACATATCTAGCTAACTCTTATATCTTAAATTATTCATTACTCTTAATCTGTGTATCGCCACAAGTATATGGCCTACTGGGTAAGGTTCCAGAGTCTGACTCCTTCAACAGCTGCATGACATCTCTTTGACTCTGCCTACTCTCTCTGTATTTCTCTGTTCATATTCCCACTTGACTCTATTCTGCTAAGCCATTTGCCAAAAAAGCTTTATTCATCAACCAATAAAAGCAGCACATATATACAGAAGGACATCCCACATCATCACCCAGCACCCTATAATAGGCCACTCCTTATTAGGATAATGTGAATCACTCATATTTTGAATTAAAAGCTGTAGGTAATTTTTTCAAAAGCTATGATAAAAAGGTTTGAGTCATACCCAGATTGGAAGCCACATTCACAGCAGTTTGGTTATTACTTTTAAAAATTGTGGATATTTCATTTTATTATTAGTGTTGTAGGAATTTATTATACAGTGTTTACTTTGTAGCTTAAAGTCATTATAGAAATCACTGGGCTAAAACTGTATTAAGTGAAGAAGAAGTGCTGTGGAACTGTATTGTGCAGAAACTGTCCCCTCCCAGGTTCATTCTGAATGTACAAAAACTATAAAGAAAAATGTTTGTCAAGCACTTTTACCATGGACCTTGGGGATACATGGAAGGAACCCCCTTCAACAAACACATTCACTATTGGATCTATGAGATAGGTACAGACTGAAAATTCTCTTATCATCTTTTGTGGTAGTTTGAATGAGAAAAGTCCCCCGGAAGGCTTATACATTTAACTGTTCAGTCTCTAGGAAGTAGAACTCTTGAGAAAAGTTAGGAGTTGTGGCTTTGTTGGAATCGATGTTGGCTTGTTGGATGAAGTCTCAAAGGCCCATGTCAGGCCCAGTCTCCCACTCTCTTTCTGCATGTGTTTCCAGCAGATCAGGATGTAAAGATCTAAGCTACTGCTTTAATAACATGCCTGTCTGCTCTCCACCAAGATGATCATTGACTAGCCCTCTAAAACTGTAAACACACTTTCAGCTAAATGTTCTCATTTATGAAAGCTGCTTTGGTCATGAGGTCCCTTTACAGCAATAGTAACTACAGAGCAAGTGATCCTTTTGTACCCAGCACCAACCGATACAACTATAACGCAACTCTAGTTCCTAGGGCCCATTGTGGAAGATGGGGGCAGAAAGTTTGTAAGAACTAGAATGGTAGAAAGTCTCCAGTGAGAATTTTTTCCTATAGAAATGTCAGGAAAGCCATACTCATGAAGTCTCATCAAATTAACTGCAAAAAGAAGAACTAAAAAGGACAAGCACAATAGATATGCTAGCACAGAAGTGGGAAATCTCACGGGGCTCCAAACCTAAACCAACAGCTATGGGCAACTAAAGAATGCTGACAGCTGGACCTGGAGAGATGTCTCAGCATTTAAGAGCACTGGTTATTATTCTAGACGACCTCAATTCAATTCCCAGGACCCATGTAGCAGCTCACAACTGCCTATAACTAAGTTCCAGGGGATCAGACAAACTCACTCAAATATGCATGAAGAGAAAACACCAATGCACATTTTTAAAAAAAGATTATGTAACAGAAATAGTCTTCTTCAGGGAAGATCCCCTAACAAGTTATACAATGTCAAGGTATCAACCTTAAAATCATATAAGTTACATATAAGTTACAATTGCTCATGATGTATTGACATGTTTAAATATAAATATATAAACAGAGGCCATTAATTTGAGAGAGAGCAAGAGAGGTTGCATAAAAACTGTCAGGTGCTGAAAGAAATGGGAAATGATGTAATTATATTTGAATTTCAAAAAGTTTTTTTGGAAAATCAAGAAATATGTAATCAGAATATATAGTGTAATGCTTTTTAATTAACTCTTTTATGTTAATTTTTTGTGCCTTTGTGGTATATACATTTGTGTGAGGTCATAGGCGACTGCTTATGTGTGTGCGTGCACTTGGAGATCAGAGCTCTAGGATGAGTGTCCTCTTCCACCACTCTTTTATTTGATTGAGGCAGTGTCTCTCATTCAACCTGGAAACACCACCTTAAGAAATCTAGTTGACCAGAAGCACTAGGGATTCTCCTTTATCTCCTCTGTGCTAGGATTTCTGGCATCTACCACTATGCCAGTCATTTTACATGAGTGCTGATGATCCAAGCTGTTGCGTGGTGAGCATAGAAACATTTCGCTGAGCCCTCTTCAAAGCCCAGGGTTTATAATGCTTGCTCAGAAATGAGGAGAACAGCACAGTGCCAGGAAATATTTATTCAATAATTATTATGAACATTAGTTAAATGAATGATGCTATAATGTATCTTGGCATATGTTCATAATAGATTACACTGAATCTGGTGCAGATATTGCAGGATTGTTCTGGCCCTATTACCATGTAATCAGATAAATGTGAGAGAAAAGGAAAAGGGGCTTAAAAATAAGAAATCAGACCTGGAAAAAACGAGACAGAGAAGCAAGCACACGAGCTCAATCTCAACAGGCTGAGACTGCTTTCTTTATTGGGATAGTAAAGGGCTACAACATTTCCACACAAAGAAGCTGAGAGCATTTACAAGACCTAGAAGGTGTGAGTGTGAGCCAAACAAAAGTTAGAGCTATTTACTTTTTTGTATGTGTGATTTGACTGTGAACAGGGTTTGTTGTTTTTCATACCAAAACATGCTGTTCTTAAAGATAGATTAGGATAGTCAGGCTAGAGCTGAACCATTCTTCATGGCTATGAGCTGTTGACCATTACAGACTGAGTCAATTCCTGTCGTATGAGTCTTATCCAACATATCCCACCACTCTGGAAAAAAAAGAAACGATGGGGGTCTCATAGTTTCAGGATGTTGCTTACTGCTAGACAGAGGATATGGTCTCAACAGTGGAATGAACATTTTGAGCCTGCTTCCAAGCTACCTAGGCACGGCTAGATTTCAGACAGGAAGAATTCAGTGAATATCTAGGTGGTGAAAGATTGTAGTCTTTATGGGAGGAGCTTGGTGAGACAGTTTAAAATAATGGCAGTGACCAAAGAATAAAGTAAGTGCAACTATAATGACTGGGCTATCCAAGGGGGCAGTTCACAGTCCCCAAGCCAACGCTATCCTTCTGTAACCTATTATCAACCCGTTCTCTGATTCTTTTTAATGATTGTTCCACAGTTTCCTATTCTAAGTTTGATTGGTTTTCATTAAAATAGCATTCTTCCTGTGAGGAAAGCACAGATGCCATTTTCAGCAGTAAGGAGAAAAAATGATCCAGGGGAGGAACCAGAGTGGGAGGCAACTGAATGCCCATACTTAGAAAAAGCCTTGTTCAAGTTGTGTCAGTTTCTTGTGTCTTTGGTCCTCATCTCAAACCAGTTAGGATTTGATAGTGTGGAAAAGGCATAGCTTGTTGAGGAGGGCATAAATCCCATCTTTAGTAGCAGTCAGATCTAGTCATAGATTACTGTGGCAGTCAAAAATTGAGTTGATCTGAAATTTCTCTAAAGTTTTGGTAGCTGGTGAGACCAAGGTTTCTTTATGTAGAAAGGCTTTTAGTCCAGTTATCTTGGTTCTGTTCTGAAAACAATACCCAGAGTGGCAATAAGAGGGATAAGTCAGATTGCTTAGATCCTTCTTCAGCTGACAAATGTATAATGTAGAAAAGGCAGGTGCAGTTAAAGTGCCTTAGAGGAGGGGACAACCAAGTGACCAAAAATGAAACAGAGGTCATAGTTCCAGAGCAAAAGTCAGGAGGTAATAACAATACAACCTGTGGGGAACATTAAGAGACAATGTTGACATAAGTTTTGCTTAGTAACACTAAATATATTTGCACAACTGGCCTTGCCATGTACCATAGTTCTGAAGAAGGATAAGGTAATTGTAACAGCAGTTCATTAAATCAGATTCCTGCAAAAGGAATAAGCACCTGGAAGCATTGCAAAAGAAATTTGTTAAACATCTAATTGCAAATTTAAAAGAGAAACAGGATCCTACTGAGATATTTTTATAGTACTGTCTAGTAACATTTCCAAAGACAAGATTTGGGTAGTCAGAATAGTTACCTAAAACTGTAATTTGATTACAGACTATCTGAGAACCACTCTTAATCAGCAAACATGGTTAGTTAGGGTATGTGTACTAGAATTTGCTTCTATTAAGGGGAAGAATTAAAATCCTGGATAAATGGCATAGCCATTCGAACTAGTATGCAGGGCTCATATCAGGTGTTAGACTTAGGTTAGAGGGTCTGTTCTTCACAGTACCCTCATACATCATTATTGGAGACATTGAGGGAAGTGTAACTCCTATTTGCCTTCTGTTGTTTAAGAATTTAGGATATTAGTATAGACAATAAGGTCTTCCACTGGGCTAAATAATCTATTCTCCTGTCATTTCAGACATAAGAATAAAATCATTTTATCAATAAATAAAGATGAGGATAGTTGTTGTTATTTTGTTTGTTTATTTGTGGGGGTTTTTTTTTTTGGTTGCTTCCTTGATTCTTTTCTTGTTTTGTCTTATACAGAAAGAACAGGTTAGACATACATAGCCAGAGAAAGAAGCAACAGAGTTCTGATGGCTCTTCTATTCTCGTGCATCCTTAATCTGTAATAAGGTTAGCAGGTTAGCATGTAATTTATTGTGGTGAAGCTGTATGCCATCCAAGGAAAAAGGTCACAACCTGGATCTTGAAATGTCCTGCCATGAAAGCATATTGTAGTTTTAGTCCAGTCAGTTCAAGCATTAATATTTTTAAAACCAAGGCATTTTAAATACATCTGATTTTGAATGCTATTGTATACTAAATAAACTTTATCTTAAACTTATTGTGAATTACTTGTTTTAAGTTTAACCTTGGTAACCTAGAGAGAAAACTATATAATGGGAAATTTGAATTGGTCTTTGCCTCCAAGTTTGCCTCTGTAACTAAATTGCATAGTACTTAGCATGACTACTAATGTAGGTCTGAGCACATTAAATAATTTGACAATTTAAAAGACTATTAAAGACCACAAACTTGCATGTCTTAATTATAGTTTGCAATAAGTTAGTTACTCTTATAAGATTAGGATTTTTTAAAATTTTTTCCCATTAAAATTTTGAGCCTCAAAATTACAATTTTGAATTGAGGTTTCTTGAACATCAAAATAAACTTTAAACCATATATACAGTTAATGGAGAACTGGGAACCTCATCTTTTTTTCAAATTTGTACTGTACTTTTACAAATGTCATAATTATTTAAACTATGCTTTTCCAAGTAGCTAAAGTTTAGCAAAGTTAGCAAAGACATAAGTGATTAGACATACATCTTTATGCTAGATTTTACTAGCATGAGTAAACCATCATAACCTTAGGAATTTATGCAAGGAATGTTGTAGCAAATTACTATTACCTGCTTTAAGTTAAACTTTGGTTTTGAATTTTACAGTCTTTTTTAAATGACTCCCCAAATGACCTAGAGATCGTAGGAGAAGAAACATATACATTTTAACAATAACTTTAAAGATATCCATGATCTTAAATGAACATTTTGTAAAGAAAACCAAGAAAAAGCGAGCTAGACATCTGAAATTACACTGAGCCATTTTTCACATTTATATATAAATATCATCAAAGAATTAAAATATTATGAGAAAAAACAACAACAAAATGCATTTGTTGCTTCTGTCCTGGGTTTATCTCCTGGTATAAATAATAGAAGCCTCTATTGGAAATAGTTTACCTCTTAGCTTATCTCAGTCCATACTTTCTAAAGTCAATAATGTTTTTGATTTTATGCTTTCATTGTCACAGAGTCTGGGGACCAGTCTAACCACCCTAGAGGCTTTGGAGAAAACTTTGAGATAAACATGCGAGGGTCTGAAGCAGGCAGGCCAAATCCCCAGTGTCAGCTTTTTAGCAATACATGAGCATGAGAATTTCCAAGTATTATCAATGCTCAAAAGACATTGGACTCCTATAATACTTTACCCAGTGGTCTATATCTCCGTAAGCAGTGTGTGTGTGTGTGTGTGTGTGTGTGTGTGTGTGTATGGGACAGGGAACCTGAAAAACTTAAGGAGTAATTGAAAAACAGAAGTAAAAACAAAGGTATCCATGCTTGGTGGGGCAGAAATGAAGTAGCCTAGAGGCATAAGGTAAAGAAGTCCTCAAAACATAAACAGTATCCTCTCTCAATTAAGGGAAGCAGGCTTGATGAAAAGTAGAAACAGTAGGCATTGGTACCCAACATAATTTTATCATCAGTTTTCTTTTGAGCTTCATTGTTCCTACTCTGGCTATAGTTGTGAATATAGACTAAGTAGCAGGGGTGAGAAGGGTTAAGCTGAGCTGGACAGGGGGTGGGGGAGTGTATTACAGGTAGAGTGGTTCCCAAACTGTCTGCCAACTTATTTGAGAAGGTTGTGTAGGGATGCCAAAATCGAAAGTTCTAAACTGGGGACAGCAATGGATATATCATTGAGAGAGTGCTGTTGTCAGATTTGAGAAGATAAATGAGTTTTTCAGGCTGTAAAATTTGGGTCAAATTTGAAATGACAGGCAGAATTGGTCTTATCCCCTGCCTGAGGCATGCCTAGTTTAGGAAAGAGATGGAAACAATTCCAAGTGTTAGGAACGCCTGTGTTCAAACTCGCTAAAGGTCACAAAGTCGATTAAACTTAGGAGGTTTCCTGTAACCTCCAAGACTTTGTGATCCAGAAGAGAAGTGAGAAGTTCCAGATCTTCTGGAGTCTGGTCAGCACCCTGAGTCCGATGGGATGGACAGTTACCTTTTCCTGCAAAACTGGATGTGTAGAGAGCAATGCTCAAACAGTGGAAGATGAAGACCATCCTGTAGATGAGAGTCTGTGAAAAAGAGGTCAGAGCGAGGGGCAGGGAAAGACCCTCAGTGAGGATCAGCAAGTCCAGAGGCTGATAGGAATAAGGAAAACTTGGCCCAATACTGCTGCTGAAGTGCAGGGTACAAAACTTTATCTCCCTAGAGGGGTGGCTGCAGTTTGATAACTGCAAGGAGCAATGCAGGGTTGTGAGCAGTACCCGTGCCTGACTGTCGGTTTCAGCCAAGGCTAGATGTTTGTAATGGGCACTTGTGACAAAGGCAATAATTTATCACACACACTCCAAAATGCCTATAACTAATCTACATGTGTTGTAAATCAATTTGCTTTTAAAAGAAGAGTTTTGAATTAAAAGTCTTAGGTGAGGGTAGTTTTCAATCCTTCCAGGGATGGGGATAGAGGGAAATAACAAATTTATGGATAGAATACTGGTAGTTTTCATGTCAACGGCTTGAAAATAATGTCATTTTTCTTCGTAGAAAATTAATAAACGATCAACACTTAAGGACTCTTCAGGCATATTTGTCATTTAACCACATCCATTTCCGTGTTGATTCTGAGGCAATCTGTCAAGGTCCTTTGCTTGCTACAGGCTTAGACTTCTTAAATATTGAAGTGTTTATGAAGTCTCCAGTTTCTAATCAGAAAATAATGTGATGAAGTTTCGTATGACATCCTGATATGAGGGGTCATTGTAGTTTCCAGTTGTTCTAGTTTTTACAGGATAAGTGTTTGGGTAACTGTTTTAATTCAACACTTCAGGGCTTTAGCCTTAGGCTCACTGCATCTCATTCTACATTTTGAACTTAAACATCTTTTAAACTAAAAGTGTGGTTCAACAAAAACTCTCTGCTTTTCTTACTCCATGGTCATCTTTGGTTTCTCCCATCATTGCTTCATTATAATTGAATACATTTCAAATAATATGTTTTTATAATTTGCTAATACTTAAATAGAATGCCACATATAGCCATAAAATTATGCTTTAAAAAATAAGCATAATTTGCAAAATAAATTATGCATAATCATTAGTTTTATTGTCTTATGCTTTTGTCAAATGTTAAGTACCAGACAAGAGAAGTAAGCTGAGATCTCACACCAATTTCTGCAAGCAATTGTTTGCCACCTGTTGTTTGGGTTGCAAAATATAAAGAAAACCCAGTCTCCTGAACACATATATTAGACACAGAGGATGTTTTCATTAAGTTTTTGTTTTGAGATAATTGTAAATTTGCATGCAAATGTTAGAAATCATAGGGAGTGTGGGTATTTTTTGCCCTGTTTGCTCACGATTGTAACACCTTGCCAAATTATGCAAGCTATTACAGTCTGGTTAGTGATGTTTAATAAAGTGAAAATACAAAATGTTCCTGTCATAACAAGTATCCAAATATCCCTCGTGTTATGCCTTTATAGCGGCACAACATCCCTCCGCCACACCTAGCAATCACCGTCTCCTTTCTCCTTTTATATATGTGATTTTCAGAATATCATACAGCTTGGATGTGACTTCTGGGATGAATTGTTTTCCCTCAGCAAATACTGCAAAAGGGTGTTTGGTGTATAAATCAGCCTTTCTTTTCACTCCTGGGCATTTTTCCACAGTAAGCATAAACTTGAAATTACTAAGACCATCTCCCTGTTTCCACTGTTTTGTTCTTTTGAATGAAATTGCTAGAATCAGTGTGAGGTGGTGGGTCTTCAGCCATTGAGTGTGTAGTACCACTAGAAACTGGCAAACTGTTCTAGTTTGGGCTGCTTCTGCTTTCCTGAGTGATTTATGAGCAATCCCATTTCCCTTAGCCCTCCTTAGCTCTTGTCACGAGTACTAGCAGTATGCTCTATGCTACCAAGCTAGGAGATGTGCATATAAGAATGTCTCAGTGAGCTATCTGCCACTTTTCTAAAATACTGGACATGACTGCGTGAAGCTATATTTTCTGTCAGCTCATTATTAGAATGCACCTTTTCTAATCAGAACATTTTCTCCTTTACTTGTTAAGTGTGAAAGAGTCTTCAAATATCCTTACTCGTCTTTCGTAGATGTGTGGTTTTCTCAGATACTTATTCTCAATTATTTTCTAACTATGGCTGGGCACAGTAAAATGTCTTAATTCTGAGAAAATCAATTATATCAATTTTACCTTTTGAATTCTTTCAGCCAGTAATTGGTTCTAAAGATGTCCCTGAGGATGTTTCCTCTGAACATTTTATGGTTGTCTCTTATTTGCTTTGTGTTTATTTTTAAATAATGTGTAAATTATTCATTTGTGTGACTTTTCATATGCAATATTATCTCGGATTTGTGTTTGCCTGTAGATAGCCAAATCTACAGACACAATTGCTCAAGAAACTAAAGTGCCTACAGAAATCGTTTCTGAACCATTGACAAATTTGTTTGGATAATGTTTAATTAGGTCTGTTTCTGGAGTCTTTTTTTTTTTGTTTCATTGATCTGTGTGTGGCTCTCCTTCAATAAATACACAAACCTTGTTTGTCATAACTGTATAATGCATTTCCATATTAAGGAGAGCAACTCTTCACACTTCACTTGTAGAAACATTTTTTGTTTGTTTGCTTGTTTATTTTTCAAGACAGGTTTTCTCTGTGTTATAGTCCTAACTGCCCTAGAACTCAGTTGCTTAGTACATCACTTGCTTAGTAGATCATGCTGACTTCGAACTCAGAGATTCCCCTGCTTGTGTCTCTTGAGTGCTGGGATTAAAAGCATGCGCGTCACCACTGGACTGTAGCAATACTTTTATTAATGAAAAATATCTTCAAAGTGGTAGCAATATCAGCATATAAAATCCCCACACTTTAAAAATAACTATTCTGTCCATTCCTGGTTCTTCAAAAAATTTAGCTATTATAGTTTTATCTCTTCATATAATTTTTGTTATGAATTTCCTTATAAAATATTGCTCATACTTTCATAAGATTTGTTTTATGATTTTCTAAATTATTTAATTAAGTCAACATATTTATGGCAACAAGCCTTATATTGTATTGTGTTGCATTGTATGAGTGGAATGGGCACCATCGTGTAAGTTTTATCCATCTGGGTTTGTAATTTTCCAAATGCAAACTGTGTATAAATTTGTTGAATTCACACCCATTTCATGTTTCCACCATGGATAATGCCTGGAGCTCTTTCTGATCATGTGCTGATGCTTCATAGAGATGTTACTGAACCACTTTCTGGCTGAACTCAACAACTCCAGAATGGGTAGAAACTTCTTGCCTGATCCTACGCCATCAGACATCTGAAAAGCATCACAGTTTCTCTTCTTCCTTTTCATACTGTATTGTTTTTCTGGTCTTTTTACTCCTCTATGACTGGAACTTCATTCTTCCTTCTTCCCTAGGCTTGTCTTGGTTTTTCATGTTGCTTGGGTTTCTGTGGGAGAAGTTTGGCATGCAGTGTCAAGTCATTGGTGGTACCTTTGGATGTAGATAACCATTCTTGCTTTGTTGAGTGGCCTTTAGGATCTCTGTTTTTGTGCCCAATTTTGGCAAGTTTTGGTTCAGCTGGATGCTGACTGTAGTTCAGTCTTGTAACCACTAAATTGTCATTAGTGCTTGAGGTAACAAAGCTGATCTTCATTCAGCTATGAAAAATCATGGCTTCTGATTTCACAAGCAGACATTTTCTTGCTGTAGTCCCCCAGAAACTGAAGAGACTAGGCTAGAGGAAAATGAAGCTGGGGAGCCACATACTCCGCCAGGTCCTCTGGCCATGGATTTATGTTCTCAGGAAGTGAGGAAAAGTGAAACTGAAGTGGAATGAGCAAAGGGGCTAATAAAGCCCTTCAGATGGATATGGTATTAGCGTCCAAAATAGGGGGAAAGGGCAGGTTACCTGCAGAGTATGTTATCTCTCAGATGTTAGTGTCCCTGAATCATTTGGTAGACATGGGAATGAAGCCTATATTGGTAGCTCAGAAGGTTTGTAATGGTAGCTACTAAATTAGTGGATCAGTGAAAGGGAAAGTGACAAGCTGCCTGTAAATTACAAGGGTACTTTGGGCATTTGTAGTTATGGATTTTTGTTTCCTTGATAAATTTGTTAAGATTTGATATAATGTGTTCTATTTTAAATAATATCAGATGCAATGGGTAGTATGAGGGAGGGATTGGGAGGGTCTAGAAAAGTAGAACTAGAAGGCAATGAGGCCAAAAAGCGTAGGCAGAGGTGAAGCTACTTCTGCCAGAGTCTGACAAATTCCAAGCTGCAGTCTTGAGGATGTCTCAAAATTACACTTCCTTTAGGACTAGAAAATCAATAAACTTTCTACCTTCCCACTCATTGGTCATTGTTCAAATATACTGCCTACCTAGATGATTAAGTTCTTATGGCATTCACTGTTCCCCAAAGAACAAAATCAACAACATCAACAAAAGAAACAGAAACCAAAGCAAAGCATTTAAGATCAAACCCTCAAATAACCATATTTAAATGATATTTTCTTTTATTTTGCTGTGCTTTGTTGTTGTTTAACACATGAACAAATAGTCTGGATTCCGTTATTCTAAAGGTATGAGTGTGCTATGTATATTGCCTGCTACATGAGCTTGTGTATATGTCTGCCACAGTACAGGATACCTAACTCGCCTCTTGTTCATCCTAAAACACAGACTGTATTTTTAGAAAGAAGTGGTAAAGTGTGACTGAGTGTGTAAATGTCTTTCAAAGGCAGCACTAAGGAAGACCTAAAGCAAGAATAGTGGTTTCTAGGGTTAAATCTAGAGTTTCTTCATTTTAGCCCCATGAGGTTTTGACAATATTTTTATATTACTCTCTATGTTCCCCCATTTGTGTTTAATATGACCTGAATCTCTTTTTCTGGAGTAGGAGGGCTTGTCTTTTAGCATAGATCTTTCCTGTAGATCAGTGGTTCTCAACTTCCTTATTGCTGAGACCCTTTAGTAAATACAGTTCTTCATGTTGTGGTGACCCCTAATCATAAAATTATTTTCATTGTTACTTCATCACTGCAATTTTACTACTGTTATGAATCATAATGGGAATAATTTAGGAGATAGAACTTTGCCAAGGGGGCCTTGACCCACAGGTAAAGAACTGCTACTGTATGGTTTGTTTCTGTGTGCACCTTAGAGTTCAAGGGAATTTCCTGTATTGTGTTTATTGCGCTGTTTTAATGCACTATTCAGTTCAAGGCTTCCTTTTCACTTTCCATTTGGATGATAGTTCATTTTTGAGCCTGGAGTACTGAAGTCTCATTACTATCATATGCTGTATATCTCTCCCCTTTAAGTCTTTAATGTTTGCCTCACACTTTAAGGAACTCCAAGGTCAGGAACACACACATTCATAATCTGTCTAGCTTCATTGTGAGTTGACACTTTTACCATTATATACTACTATATGGTGACTTTCTGCATCTCCTGTGACAGGTTTTTTTTTATTTGTTTAGCTTAAATTCTCTTTGGTTTGCCATAAGTAGAGTTACCCTACTCTGTTTATTTTGCATTTACATTAAACCTCCCTCTTCCAACCTTCCACTTTCAGTCTCTGCGTTCTGAGTATTGAGGTGAGTTCTCTGTCAGGAAGCATAGAGATAGATTGTGATCATTTTTATAACTCTATTCATCTGTTCACCCTTTTTGAATCCCTTCAAATCACAAGGGGAAGCGGAATACCTGCCATGCCCAGGTGACAACACAGTTGGAGCCTAGTCATTGGTGAAGTTAGCGGGAGAGGCTATAAGGTGGAGTCTGTGAGTGTGAAGGATGCGACCAGCAAATGCTGTGCGCCATTGGTCAGTTTCTTCACTGCTGTTATCAAATCCCTAACAGGAAGCAATTTAAGGAAGAATGGGGCTTACTTTAGCTCTTAGGTTCATAGCAAGGCAGATAGGTAGCTGAGGCTCCACCTGGACCTGGAACTGTAAACTCTTACTCACATGGAGAAGCAGAAAGTTGGGGATAATGACACTCTTCTAGCTTTGTCCTTTCATGCAAATCCCCAAACCAGAGGATGGTGCTAAGCACATTCAAAGTAGCTCTTTTGAGTTGAGATAGGACCTGCCTAAATGTTCCCTTACCAACATTCCCAGAAGTGTGCCTCTTAGGAAATTGTAGATTAACCATTAAGGTGGCTAAGTAAAAGAAAACTGCATGGTTGTTTTTGTCTCTCGTGTAAAGCAAAACCGTCTCTGGATTTGAAACTGAAGTTAACTCTGTCTGAGCTTAGTCTTTGATCTTGGTCAAAATATACTTTGCTTGTCATTTATTACCCTGAATTTGATCCTATAATATGATTTAAAGCTGATCCTGGAGACTAACTAGCAGGGGTTTGTCCAGATAACTAGTTCTGACAGTGTGCAGCTCACAATCGCAAGTTAGCTTTGATTACATACCATTGCTGGCAAGAATGGAGTCACAGGAAAATGGATGGAACTAGAAAACATTACTTTGAGTGAGGTAACCCAGGCACAGAAAAACAAGTATCACATGTACTCACTCATAAGTGGTTTTTTAAACATAAAGCAAAGAAAACCAGCCTACAAATCACAATCTCAGAGAACACAGACAACAATGAGGACACTAAGAGAGACATACATAGTTCTAATCTACATGGAAAGTGTAAAAAGACTAGATCTCCTGGGTAAATTGGGAGCATGGGAACCTTGGGGGAGGGTTGAAGGGAAGGGGAGAGACAGGGAGGGGAGCAGAGAAAAATGCAGAGCTCAATAAAAATAAAGAAAAAATATGAACTCATTAAAAAAAATAGAGTCGCCACTAAAATGCTCATGTTGATTGTTGCACACTTCTCCTTGCGTTTTTGATCTCTGATCCTACCTAGTGTAACTTTTATTCCCCGTTTGGGTTGAGACAAAAGAGAGACTGGGAAGCATGGGGATGTTAAAGAGGCAGGTGTTCTCACTCTCTCCTTTCTCTCTCTATTTAGTTACCATGGTCCCTAGTGATTCTACTTGGTGTGGCCCTGTACTGACTTGAAGAAGATGGAATAACCATACAGTTAATTTAAAATATCTCTCATGATATTTATGTGATTTTTTTCTGTCTTGTAAACTGGGCCGGTAACTAAACTCAACACAAGATTTAGCACATTTTTAACCAAAGTATTCTTGTTTTTAATTAATTTCTGGTTGAAATATCTTGAAAGGCAGCAAAGTCTAGATTACCCTATAATGATACCTTGCTAACATCCTTTCCTCTCATATGCGAAACAAATGTTATTATGTACCTCAGAAAATTAAAAGTGTGTTAATGCATACAAACATAATTATAACAATGCCTGGAATTTACTACTGATAAAAGTCGGTTTATGGCTTAAGAGATACTAATACTTTGTTTCACATGGGGGCCTGTTAGGTTAATGCTACATCAGTGTTCAAGCTGATAATATTTCTGTTGGACTTAGGCCTAGAATATTCTCCATGCATTTTGGAACTCTTTTTGAGACTAACTTTATAGTAATGATACTAATAGCTATTTTCATTTTCATGAATATTTTAGCTTAACTTCCAGAGAAAGAAAATTAAAAATACATTGTCTGCTATTAAGTTTTTGCAGCCCCTCTAAGTCATGTTTTAAGTAAAACCATTATGGAGAAGATATTTGCTTTTATCTTGTTTCTAGACTGTCTTCTCATTACAGTTTGCTCCCAAGATGGTTTTTACTCTTTATCTCCGGTTCTGAAACAATAGCTCAGTTGGGCAAAGTCCTCTTCATACTGCCTCCAGGTAGGAGGCACCTGGCATGCCATGAAAAACACAAAGATGTGTTTTCAGTCTGAAATGTCTAAGACAAGACCCATGTAGATGAAGGACTCACAGATACTCTCTGAAATCAGCTGGCTCAAAGCACAGTTTCGGCTCAAGCCCCTCATTCCGGGTCTCAATCTCCTCACTTCAATATCTTTTAGTATATAGTATTCCTTTGTGAATATATTGTCTCTTATTCAGATTTTAATACAAATCACTATATGTGAGCATTTCAATGAATATACCTATATGAGTATATACAACATTATAAAGAATCAGTACTTATAAAGACAACCCAAAATAACAGTTTCATATTAAGTCACAAAGTCTAGGTGGTTTTGTTACAACAGTGATCAGAATCTAGTGTGCATGTGCATAGGAACAAAACCATGCTTTGGGTACTGATTTTGTAATTTTTAACCTTACTGTATCTGTGAGTTTAACAAGATAGTGATCTGTATCATGGGACATGTTTATCTTACTATGCTCTAAATTTACGGCCTTCCAAATTTCCCTCAGTGTCTGTCTACTGAAGATTATACTTAGGCATTTGGAAAATCACCTCATTTGCCCTGTTGTTCACAGTCATTTACTAACCATTGTAACAATGTTGTTCTTATCAACCACTGTAGTGAAACTGCAAACTTTCGTAGGTTTAAAGTAAATAAAAAAAAAATAGAGCTACAACCAAATTGTTTCATGACCTCATAAGCCTCATGATAATTGCTTCAAATACTATGAACCAGTTTTTACAATGTTCTGTGTGCTTTCTCTGAGAACACTAACAACTGAGATGATTCAAATACTTGTTCACTTATTAAATTATTATCTTCTCAATTCACAATTTGAATGTAAATATATTCATATAAACTTTTTAAGTGCTTATCCATATTCTTTGCATAAAAATTTTTATTTACGTTCATTTAAAATTTATAAACAGGGAATAAAGCTATACCTAAATCTTGAAGAACTGCTATTTCTTAGGGCATACAATATTCAATATGAACTTAAATATGTATAACTTTTGATAATAAAATTATAAAAATAACTTCCATGAAAATGTTATTTAATGACAGTTGGCAATTGGTTTGCTTATGATAGCTTATCATTGTTTATGATAGCCCAATTTTGCCCTTGAACTACATAAGTAGCTGAGGATGACTTTGAGCTTCTCATCCTCTTACGTGCATCTCTCTGAGTACTGCGACTATAGGTATGTGTCAATACACTAACTTTATGTTGTGTTAGCAATTCAGTTCTCAGTCTCCAGAATGCTTGCATATACTCCACCAACTATGGTACATTTATAGTCTTTCATTTTCTTAATTTTATGAACAGTTTTATTGAGATATAACTCATGTAGTACTAATAATTTGTGGTTCTGAGCATCAAATCAAAGCTCTGCCATTTTAGTCAACATTGAATGACATCAAAACCCTTCCCCCCAAAAGACACAGTTTCATATTAAGTCGCAGAATTTGTGTTATTTTGTTATAACCATGAGAGGAACTTAATACTGATGTGCATAAAAATAAAACTGTGTTTTGTCTATTGATCTTTGATTTTACAGATTTACTGAACTCACTTTCCATGTTTAATGGAAAACTAGTGTCTTCCTTGGCAATTTTTATATACAAAACTAGGCCATCTGCTAATAAAAATTTTGATTTTGTAATTACCATATATTGTACTCTTTTTCCTAAGATGTTACCATTTCTAGAATCCCTTGTGCCATTCTAAATAGAAAAGAAAATAGTGGACATCCTTCATATTTTCTTATCCTTGAGGAAAATGTTCATATTTCAGCATGAAGTGTAACATTAGAGATATGGTTGCTGTTGTTCTTTTTTGTTGTTGTTGTTTTTAATTCGTCTCTCATATATTCCATCATGACTACAGTTTCACCTTTCTCCCCTCCTTCCCAGTCTCTCTTCTCTACCTCCCCAGTCTCCCAGATCCACCCCAGTCTCCTTTCTGAAAAGAGTAGGCCTTCCAGGGAGATCATCCAAACACAGCATAATAAACCACAATAAGACCAGGCACATACTAAAATGTCAAAGCTGGACAAAGCAACCTGGCAGAAAGGAAAGTGTCCACAAAATAGGCAAAAGAGTCAGACAACACCTTCGCTCCGTCTGTTAGGGTTCTCACAAGATCACCAAGTAACTCAGTCAGGCATAACATACAGACAGGTGACCTAGGTCAGACCCTTCCAGGCTCCTTGATCTTTGTGAGCCCCCATGAGTCCAAGTTAGTTGATTCTGTGACAGTTTTCTTTTGGTATTCCTGAGTTCTCTGGTTACTTCAAACCTTCCTCGCTCTCCTCCTCCACAGGATTCCCAGAGCTCCGCTTAATGCTTGGCTGTGGAACAGTGCATTTGCTCTCATCCTTTGCCAGATGAAATACCTCTGGCCTTTTTGATGATGCTGGCCTCTTGCCCCAGGACACTCTGCAGGCAGGACAAACTATATAGGTTTGCGTTTGTTTGGGGTTTTTTTGTTGTTGTTGTTGTTTTTATAGAAAACCTCTATAAGGCCGAGAACACACCACTTCTAGTTCTAATTTTCTGAGTATTCTTATAAGAAAGAGAGATGGATTTTATGAAATGATGTTTTATGTTTATTGATTGATCACCTGGCTTTTGTCTGTCTGGAGTAGCTGAGTGTTGTTGCTGTTTTATTTTATGTCTGTATTAGGGCATGCAGGCAAGGGAACAGCTGACATAAAGCCTGAGTCTACTTAGATTCCTCTAAAAGAAGTGTGCCAAAAAACACACAGGTACTTTCTTGAATTCATCAGGATGAGAGATCAGTAGGTAAAGAAAGCCAGAAAGTTTTTTTTTTCTCCCATACTTCTTTTTGATTGAAAAAAAAAAAAAAACTTTCTCATATAAGTTTGCCCTCCCCTAAACCTTCACAGATTCATTCCACTTCCCACTGACCCAACTCCAGGCCTTTTCTTTTTTTCTCTCTCTATAAAGGAAACAAATATCATTTTAATTTCTACTTAAAATAAAAGACAAGAGTTAATAAAATGGCTCAGTACCTAAAGACACCATGAGAACCTGCATTTGATACCTGGGATACACACACACAAACATGCATACACACACACACACACACACACACACACACACACACACATACATACCTATTATTTTTAAAGAAATAACAGGCAAGAGATTTTAAATATGGTTGAATCTGGCTATTTGAATGACATTACAGTTCTGGAGACTTAGAACCTGTCCTTTTCAGTCTTGTTTTGTCTTCATGCTGGGCAAACTAGGAAAGGGTGTGTGAGAGCCCAGTGAAGGAGGTGGTTCTGTGGATTATGAATTGGTTCTGTGCACATGGAAAGATTTACTAGGCAATCTGTTCACTAGCTGCTAGAACTCCAATGGTCAGGGTCTACAAGACCCTGGATGCAAAAGTATTAACAATAACAATAACCACGTGTGAAGAGATAGACAAATGAAGGCATGCTGAAAAGATCACATAGGCACTTTTATAGAAATCAATTTTCAGACGGTAAGTTGATTTTCTGCTTCTAAGATTAATTTCACTTGATTACATGCATGATTCTTTCTAAGGTGGCTAAAACCTATTTTCTAGTATTCTTTTAAAGGTATGTACATTAATACAATTAAAATATGTTGCTACATTGGTACATATGACCCCTGAATCCTTAGATTTTATACTTTGTTAATGTGGAAGACATCAACGTATAAGGTAGTAGATATTTTCCATTCATTGTTTGCTGAGAAAAGATTGTGTAAAATTAATATAAATTCTGTTTTAGACATTGGAAGGACTTTGACTATGAAACCACCTGGGCCAGGTTGTTGTTCTGAAACATACTTAATTTGCCAACTCAATTTCATTTTCTTTTGGTATAAGTTCATAGAGATTTCCTACTTATTCTTCATTTAGTTTTAGCAATTTCTTTCTATATTTTAGCATTTTCCACTTTCAATCATTTCAACTTTCAAAAACATAATTTAATGGGATATTTTACATTTATTAAGGATTTATATATACTTCTCATCCATTTCTATAAGGGCATTAGGTTGTATCTTTTATGTTTAGAATTATAACATTTTTCTGTTTTCTCATTTTTCTTGCTTAAATAGAACATTTTCAAAAACATTTTGCCTCCTTTCATGATTCCTAGTTAGTAGGTTTTATATGAACCCCCTCTTTTCTATTTTTTTCATTCATAAATTACTGCTTTTGCATTTATTTCTACGTTATACTAATTGGCCTATGGTAATAAGTCTTACAGAGCTGTAATTTGAAAGAGAACAGCAATGGTAGGTGGAATCAGCAAGGTGAGTGCTGAGTGTGTCCTTTTGGAGCATACATTAAATTACATTTCAAAATGGCCAAATAATTCTCAATTTTATATGCTCAGCCTAGTTGGTTTGGTCCTCCATATATCCTTGCACATAAACTAAACACTGACTTGTTCTTACTATTTGTTGTTCATAAATTTGTCAATGTTTTAAAGGAAACAAGCATAAATAAAGTTTTGTATTTAGATGCTTCAACTTCTTCCGATGTTTTATAGATCTCAGCCTTGGGCCACTGTGGTTCTTATGTCTGTGCCTTTTAAATATTTACTTATTATCTTATACACATAAAATATTTCCTGCATGTAAGTCTGTGCACTTGTATGTACCCAGCGCTTGCTGAGGTCAGAAGAGAGTGTAGGATCAACTGGAACAACATTTACTGGTGTTTGTAAGACTCTAAGTAGGTGCTGGCAGCCAAACCCAGATCTTTTGTAGCAGTAGCAAGTGTTTTTAATAACTGTCAATCTTTCCAGCCCCACTTCTCTGTCTTATATCAAGCTCATCCTCCAAATCCTGAAAATGTACAGAGTAAATCCAAAGCCGAATTATGTCAGATTTAGTTATTGAACTTTTATGAATTGAACAATGTTTCTATCATTTACATGCAGTCTCTTTTTACTTCCTGTGGGGAAATTTTCAAAATGAGTCTCAACTAAATCAGTAATAGATTAGTTCTTCCATACAGCATGAAACTGCCTTCTCAGATCTTCTTGGACTTCAGTAAAAATGGAGGAATGGCCCAAATCCACATTTTGTGAGCTTACATTACTTCTTCTGATAATTCATTCCTTTGTAGTAATGGTTTAATTGCTTTGGGAACAGAGTGACTTTTTATGTTAAGCTTGAGTTTTCCTATTCTTCTATACCAAGTGCACAATGAAACTCAGATACACAAGTGTGAGCTTTGGTTGCTCGTCAATGACTTGCCCATTTCTAGACACTTGTAGTTCATGTAACCATAACTTAGGCTATAGAAATTTAGATATCCCTAAAATCTTTTATTAATGTTTCTGCTGTTTCTTCCATTTGTTTATTGTAATAGTTATCAAAATTTAGCAATCTAATAAGAATGTGTTAATATTTCAATTTTCAGCTCAAAAACTAGAACTCAAGATAAGAATATACCTCTGACCTCTGCTGCTTAAATTTAATTGTCACTCTCCACACCTAGTCAAATAAAAGTGACAAGCTGCTTATAAAAACATATATATATATACCATTTTAAACCTGATATTTGAATTCAAGATTATTAAGGGCAGTTTTACACCTTCTGGGGAGAATTATCTACTACTAACTTTGGTTATTAAGTATTTTGAAAACCCCACTCCAAAGTGAAAAATGACATATTTACATATGACAAAAGCATTTTTGAAGAAAGCCAATTTCAATAAGCAAATCTGTCTTAATTCAAGAAATAACTTGCTGGGTTCACTAGAAGAAGCAGAGTGTTAGGCAAAGTTGTGCAAAGGAAGAAACAGTGTACATGAAAGTTTTAGGAATTCATAAGTGAAAGTGGCAGAGAAGACTTCTAGTCATTATCACAATTTGCAATAAGAAGAATCAACAACCCAAGTTTGAATAAAAAGAATAGCTACATTATTTACATTTTTCATTATACCTAAACATATTTTATAATTACCTCTGATACAATTCTTGTAGATTTTCCTTACTCCATCCTTGTTTGTGTGTTCATAATAATCCAGGTGCTTGTAACGATTCTGTAATTGTCTTTCATCTGTATTGAAATGTGGTCATAAAAGCATCATATACTTAATTGTATCCATTATATGATATTACAGAACAGAAATGTTGGGAATTTTAGACTTTACTCTCCTATATGTGTAAATTTCAGAACTAAAAAACTTCAGCACATTTTAGCAGAAACTTTCCTCTAAATCAGTTCCACAAGAGAAATAAAGTATATCTGATTTCAAATTATAAATCAACTCCAAGGTTTTATTTTGCCTTCCATTGTTTCCAAGGGATCATCAGGCTGTCGTTTACCCTCCTATTCTTGAAGTTCTTGGCACTACTTTTGGGCTTGTAGGCTACCCACAACACTGAGGTCCTGCACTCTCCTTCTTCCAACAGGATGAGAAGAGGCAAAGACTCCAAGTTGTTTGCTAGTTGAAGGGCCAAATGCCATGGTCTTTGTCACTTACAACCACATTCTTCTATATTATTTCCATACCCTATACATCCTTAGACCATTAGAGAAATACAAATCGAAATAACTCTGAAATTCCAGAAATTTTACACCTGCCAGAATAGCCATGATCAAAAACCCAAATGACATGTGGTGGCATGGGCAGTAGAAATGCCACCAACTCTTCCCCATCACTTCCCATCAACAACTAAGGCAGGTGGGAGAGCTGACCCTGAGGTCATAAGAGCAGGAGAGCTATCCCCATCTTCCTTCAGTTGTAGCACTTAGAAGAGTGGCCCCTAAACCTCACCTGGTCAACACACTAGTCCTGAGTCTAAAGGTATAGGTGTGTGAGAACCTGAAGATGACCCTGAGGATGGCCCCACCCCTTGCTCATTGCTACAGGAGTAAACTAGTGAGGTTAATGCTGGAGAAATCAATCTGGTGGCAAAGACAGGAGAGAACTGGCATGCTGACCAACCCTGCAACTACTCAGGTCCAGAACCAAGTTATATGTTGGCCCATCCCTATATTCATCCCATCTGTGATCTAATGGAGCATGGTGGGAGGCCGGGGGCTGGCATTGTTTCTGTAGGCCCAGGGCTAAAGGATCTCCATGACACAAGGCAGCAACAGGATATCCAGGAAGAGTCCCAGTGAGGGTCCAGCATAGAAGGTGTAGCAGAGACCAGAGGCCTAGAACTAGAACAATGATTCTCCGTGATGACTGCCTGCATGTAAGAATGTATAGATAAAGGGATTTATTACATGATTTACAGTGTCATACTGCAATGTCCGTGATGATATTTTTTCCCTTTCTTCTTTTTTTTTCCCCTTTTTACTCTTAAATTTTGTTTTGTTTTATTCTGTTGGGATTTGAGATGGTGAGATCTGGAGGCATAATGTGAAAGACACCAAGAATAAATATAAAGAAAGTTAAAAAAAACAAAACAAATGACAGTTCATGTTAGGGAGAATGTGGATAAAAGGAACACTCCTCCATTTATGGTGGGAATGTAATTTGTACAACCACTTGGGAAATCAACATGGTGGTTTCTCATAAAATAAGGAATAAATCTACCTTATTACCCAGCTATACCACCCCTGGGCATATACCCAAAGGTATATGCCACCATATTACAGGGACATTTGTTCAACTACATTCATAGCAGTTTTGCTAGTGAAAGCAAAAAGCTGGAAATAGCCTAGATTTCCCTCAACTGAAGAATGGATATAGAAAATGTGGTACATTCACACAATAAAGTATTACTCAGCTGTTAAAAAATGACATCATGAATGAAGCTAGAAAAAAATTACCCTGAGTGAGGTAACCCAGACCCAGAAAGATAAACATGGTATGTATTTATTTATAAGTGGATATTAGCATAAAGTAAAGGATAACCAATCTATAATACATGATCCGAGAGAAGCTAAGTAACAAAAATGGCTCAAGAGGGATGCTTGGATAGTCCTGGGAAAAGGAACTACAATAGAGATTTTGGGTAGACTGAGAAAGGATGTGGATAGGAATGGGAGGGATCATGTTGTGGGTGGGATGACGTGGAAGAGTACTAGAAGAGATGACTGGAAAAGGTAGGCATTTTGGTGTGACATAGAAACTCAGTGTACTGGAAAATCTACAAGAGTGAACCTAGCTAAGACTCAAAGCAATAGGAGATATGTAGGCTGAAATGGTCATCTCTTATAACCAGGTAAGACACTGAGTATATTGGGACCTCAACCTAGCCACCTAACTTTTGACCTACAATTTGTCCTGCCTACAATATGTGCTGGGTTAATGTTGGCACAGAAATTGCGGGAGTGGTCAATCCTGAGACCTAGGCCAGGAGAGGGAGCCCACTACTGACCCTGAAGTGCCAGGACCTAATGTAATCAAACATGGGATGTATAACCAGAAACACAGGATATAATCAAACATAATTGGCAAAAAAAAGAAAAAGTCAATATAATGATGCCTTATGATGCCTAATTCTGCTATACTCATAGATTGGTGCCTAGCTTCATTGTCATCAGAGAATCTTCCTCTAGCAGATGATGGAAGCAGATGCAGAGACAAGCTCAAGGCCAAGCTCAGGGAATCCTATGGAAGGGGTATGGCATAGTGGAATAGTGTAGGAGCCAGAGGGCTAAAGGATAGCACCTGAAAGCCCACAGAATCAACCAACGTGGTCTCACAGGGGCTCACAGAGACTGAACCAACAACTAGGGAGCCTACATAGGACTGTCCTCGGGCCTGTGCACATAGGGTATAGATTTGCAGCTTAGTGTTCTTGTAGGACACCTAACAGCGGGAGCAGGGGCATCTCTGACTCTTTTGCTTGTGTTTGGGACCCTATTCCTCATACAAGGTTGCTTTGTTCAGGCTTAATGCAAGGAAAAGTGCCTAGTCTTACTGCAATTTGATATGACAAATTTGGTTGATATCCGTGGAAATTCTGTCATTTTCTGACTATAAATGGAGGGAGAATAGATTTGGGAAGCAGAAGGGGGTAGGGAAGGAACTGTGAGGAAAGGTGGGAGGAGAAACTGCAGTTGGTTTGTAAAACAATAATGGTAACAATTATCATTTAAAATAAAGAATAACTTCAGTTTTAAACACCTCAATGTGCTATATTAATATATAATATACATATGCATATTCTTTTACACATTATTTCTGTACAGAAGTTTTTTAAACTTTTTTTGTGACTTTTAAACTAAGAGCAAGGAAGTCAGTATGTTTGATATTGTTACAGAAATTCTCTTGGTTTTCTTCATTCCTTACCACCCTTTCCAATCCATTTGTTGGTTTTTGTTACCTCTATGTTTTCTTAGTTTATGGAGTTTCTTTAAGATGATTATTCTGCCCTCTCTGTTGGTCACATAAGCTTTCATTTCCTTGGGGCCAATTACTGGGAAACTGTGATGTCTTGGAGGTGGTAGTTTTCTGTGGCATTGTGTGTTTCTTGTTTCTGTCTGCATGTTTGGAGGAGCATCACCTTTTCAAACCAAATGGGTTCAAGTGTGAAAAGCAATCCCTACAAATGGGTGGAAGGGTTATTTCTATGGTGGCATGACAGTTCTGTTTGTGAAGATGATGCCATGGGTGTTACCTTTGTGCCATAAAGTCCATTGGCTCAGGTCATACTTTGTGAAGATTACAGGGATCATACAAGCCCATGTTATGGAAATTTACAACTATGGTGAAATCTTTGACTGTATAAGCTTTGAGGCCTTCCTACCACTTTTTTCTGTGTAGGCAGCCATAACCAAAGGAACTTTTTTTCAGCACTAGATGTCACTTACTGTTGTGGAGACAAACATGGTAAGGATTTAGAACATAAATAAGCAATGCTCCAAAAGTTAGCAAAATTGAGACTGGGTTTTAAGGTGCATGAGTCACAATGTGGACTCATTGATCCATAAGTCCACCATGTGGAGGCCATAGGTGCCTGTGGAACATTTAGGGAGCTAAGTTCTTTAGTACAAACAGGAACAAAGTCACAGCAGCTCAACATACTCAGCCAGCCTATGACAGTGAGGGTTCTGATATCTGAGGCATAGGCTCTCCTAATCTGTGTTCTGGAACATGAGCCCCAGGAGTCCAGGAGAGAAGTTTGCTGTGGAGGTGACAACCAAGATAGTAAAAGGCATGAGCTCTTAGGCAATGGATATAAAGCTAGGGCCCATGATTTGAGGAGTTGTTGAGTGACTAGTTCTTCAGGACCAAAGCAATGAAAGGGCAGCCTTGGCGATTATAATGTTTCAGATGTGTCTACTTACCATGTTCTCTCAGAACAAGGCTGTGATTCAGGTACCAGAGTAAAAAAAAAAAAAATGCACATACTGGTTTGTAAAAAATAAAGGAGTGCAGTTAAAATATTTTAATTGCATGATTTGACTGAATGTGAGAATGGTGTCCAGTGTGAGAAAATAGCTGTGTATCTCTTTTGAAAATATCAAACCATGTGCTATTATTTTATTATTAGTTACTACCATCTTGGTAGTCTTCTGGTTTGCTTCATGCATCTTCATTTTGCTCATAATATACAGGGAAGGGGGTGAAGATCAGGAGTGGGAGTGGATAAAATCATAATGAAAAATAAGGAAATTACTATATAATATAATATGATGTATTTTAATACTATTTTAAACATGATACAAATTAGTTCACAGCATCAATTCAAACTTTTAATATGAGACTGATTATCAGAGTATAATTATTGCAAAAAGATAATTTCACTTTTTACTTCACAATGCCATATAATTTACTGAAAAGAAATGTTCACGCACTAGAATATGTTTCTTAACTAAGTTATGTAATTGCACGCAAGTATCTACCATAATTGGAGACTTATGGACTTCCAACACTTTGAACAGTTGATAGTAAGAAATCAATCTTAATTTAAAGAAATATTTAGCATCCTAAAATTCATTTTAATAAAACTTGGGTATTTAGAAAAAAGTCACAGTATGTTTTTTTTTATAGACAGTAAAAGAGTATTTTATGTTGAGCTTCCAAAAAGTATTGTTACTTTCTTATTCCATCAAAATACCAAATGTGTTTATTTGTATAAACTCTTATTAAAGAGAGTTACTGTGGAAGTCAGAGCTATTATAGATATTTTACCTTGGATATTTAAACTTTTTCTATGGGTTATTTCTTTAGTGGTGATAAAAAGCACTCATTTCTCATTACAGTGTGCAAAGCTTTTATAAACGTCTTAGACTATTGTTGGCCAGGAGCCATTAGGATGCTGATAATGGTGAAAACGTAACTTTGGTATTGAATTCCATTACTTAAAGCTTTGTTGCCTTCCCCCAACATGCTGAATACTGAAACTTGTTAGTACAATAATTACAAACATTTCCTTGAAGACATTTTATCTGTCCACATTTCAAAGAGGCTGGAAGATTAGAACCTGACTATACTTTGATTCTACATTGAGTGCTAAACTTTAAAGCAATTTTTCTTAAACCTACTGGATGAGATTTCTTTCTGCTACCAATTTATTTTCATTTTGACTTGGTAATGAATGCTCATGTTTTTTATATGAACCTGAAGCAAACTACCTGAATGCACAGCTTAAATATTCCATACATCAGAGCAAGAATCAGAATCATAGCCTAATATTGTGTGAATCAGATTTATAATACGTCAATTCTCATTTAAAGGGTGTAATTATATTTTTTAATAAGGTACATTAGTCTGGTGCTAACCAGTTTCTTAAAACATATTCTACTCTCTCTATCATTATGTGAAATATTTTTACACAGCCAAAGTAATTAGAGGTTTTTGTTTATATTATGGCTGTATTTTAGAAATTTTGTCAAATTTCATAGTTTCTTCCAGTTGAGTCAGCTATATCACTTGTAAAAATATTAATCTAAGTGACTATGGATAGGAAAACAACACTGAATAAAAATTAAATATTAGGTAACTAGAAGAGAGATGCTGAAGACTGATGACAACAGATCATCAAATCAGGGCACTTAAGAACTTCCACAAGGAATCGACAGAGAAAGTCTTATTGGAGGAACAAGCAGAAGAAGCATCATCAGACTTGGGGCTTTTCAGCATCTAGCAGAAATCAACTGGAAAAACTAGCTATATTTCCACGTAGACTAAGTGTTCCCAGACAAAGCAAGTATCTCTTTACATGAAGTTTCCAGTAAAAGGGCAAACAAAAGAGAAGTGACTTAACAAGATCAAAGGTTTACCACATCCAGCAGGAACTAACTGGGGAAGTCGAGGCAGGCAGCTGAAGTCCCAGTTGACCTAGCTGCTCACAGATGATTGCATCAAGCGATAAACAGTAGTGAGCCCTGTAGGAAAAGTTTATCTGAGTTGTTCTCAAAGGTGAAATGCTTTTTACACTCTTGAACTTTTGCTGTTTATTCCCACCCTGCCATAGAGTTGGCGGGCAAGGAAGACCATCCCAGTACAGATGGCCTTGAAGAACACTTTGAGACTATCTGGCTTGGGTCTGAAATACGAGGAAGATTCAACTCCCATTTTCAGGGCCAACTTCAGCTACAGGTGATAACTTTCCAAATTACCAATACAAAATATGTTAGAGGGCTTCATTGCTGATTTTGTTGTTCGGGCTGGAAGGTTGGAGGGCCTAAGATGAGATGAGTTGGAAGGAGATTTAGAAGGCCAACCACTCTGCTGCCCTTGAGGCAGAGTATGGAGTATGGATATGTCTCAATGGAGCATGTTTCAATTTCCTTGGATTGACCCACAAGATGATGCAAGTAGGAGCAAGAGCTGGATAAGAAGAGGAATATATTTCTCCAATCAGTAGTAAGGACTCATCAGGAGTGAACAGTCTTGAATAAGCTAAGGTCACATAAGTTTTGTTACTATCTGAAAAATAACAAAGGCAAAATGACATTTTAAAAAGTTATAAGAAAAATAAAAAGCACATTGTGAGAATTCTAGGAGACCGTTAAATTAGTGCTTAAATATGGTCCAGAAGGTGCATAAGGTTATACTGTAAAAAGCAGAAAAATAGGTAGTATGTCCTGGCAACATGCATATTAATTATAGAAAGTTTCAACATCTAGAGTTGCATTAATTATAGGACATTTTCATTTTTAAAATAAACATATTTATTTATTTGCCTATCTACCTACCTATTATTTATTTATTTGTTTCCCTTTCTGGCTGAAGTTTACCCTACTTCCTCTCCTCCCAGTGTCTCCTCCCATACCCCTCTGTTCCCCACCCCCTCCATCCACTGCATCTTCATTTCTGTTTAAGAAAGGGCAGGCCTCTCATGAGTATCAAGAAAATACGGCATATCGAGTTGTAGTAAGACTATGCACCTCCCCATGTATTAAGACTGGCCAAGGCGAGGAGTAGGGTCCCAAATGCCCATAAAAGAGTCGGAGACAGCTCTCCAATGTTAGGAGTCCCACAAGAGGACCACAGAGAGCCTAAGTCCGTCCCATGCAGACTATCTGGTTGACGGTTCAGTCTCTTTGATCTCATATGAGGCCAGGTTAGTTGATTCCATGAGTTTTCTTATGGTGTCCTTAATTCTTCTGTCCCGTACAATCCTTTCACCTCCTCTTCTGCAGGGTTCCTTGAATTTCACCTAATGTTTGACTTCGGATCTGCATCTATTTCCATCAGTTGCTGAATGACCCCTCTCTGATGACAATTAGGCTAGTCATCAGTCTGGTCACAGGAGACAATCAGTTTAGGCTACTCACCTGCTATTGCTAGCTGTCTAAACTGGAGTCATCCTTATAGATTCCTGAGAGATTCTGTCTGCCAGATTATTTTACCTGACCTCCAAATGACCCCCTTTCCAGTAGTCTCTTTCAGTATTCTGCTCCTCCATGCACCCCACCAGCCTGATCACACAAATTCCCTTCCCGACCACCTTGAGTCCCGTCATGAAATCTCTTCTATCTCCTCTTCTCAGGAAAACCTGGTTAACCCACAATGAACCTAACCTCTCTGAGGCTGTGGATTGTAGCATTGTTGTCCCTTATTTTACAGTTAATATCCACTTATGAGTGAGTATATGCCATATTTGTCTTTTTGTGTCTGGGTTTTCTCATTCAGAAAGATTTTTTTTTTTGAGATCCATCCATTCACCTTAAATTTCCTGCTGTCCTTATTTTTAACAACTGATTAATACTCCATTGTGTAAATGTACTATTATTTTCTTTGTGCATTTCTTAGTTGATGGATATCTAGATTATAAAATTTCCAGTTTCTGGCTATTACAAATAGAGCTGCTATGAACATAGCTGAGCAAGTGTCCTTGTGGTATGATTGAGCATCTTTCCAGTTATCCCAAAGAGTGACATAGATGGATCTTCCAGTAGGTTGCTTCACAGTTTTCTGAGAAGTCGCAACACTGACTTCCAAAATGGCTGTGTAAGGTTGCACTCCCAACAGCAATGGAGAAATGTTCCTCTGCTCCTCATCATCTCCAGAATGAGCTGTATCTTGTGTTTTGGATCTTAATCATTCTGACAAGTGGAGGCTGTAATCTCAGAGTCGTTTTGATTTGCATTTCCCTGATGGCTAAGAATGATGAACAGCTGATTTAGTGTTTCTTTGTCATTTAAGACTCTTCTGTTGAGAACCCTCTGTTTAGATCTGTACCCCATTTTTAAATTGGGTTATTTGGTTTGTTGATGTCTGGATTCTTCATTTCTTTATATATTTTGGAGATCATTCCTATGTCAGATGTGGAGCTGGTGAATATTTTCCCATTCTGTAGGCTGCTGTTTTGTCCTATTTATGTTCAAGCTTTTCAGTTTGATAAAGTTATTTATTTATTAATCATATATTAATTGTTCATCTTAGTGCCTGTGTTATTGGTGCTCTGTTCAAGAAGTTGTCTCCTGTGCCAATGTTTTCAAGATTGTTTCCCACTTTCTCTTCTGTCAGATTTAGTGTATCTGGATTTATGTTGAGGTCTTTGTTCCACTTGGATTTGAGTTTTTTTCAGGGACCTAAATATGGATCTATTTGCATTCTTCAGCCTGCTGACATTCAGTTAGAGCAACACCATTTGCTGAATATGCTTTCTTCCACTGTATAATTTTGGCATCTTTGTCAAAACTCAGGTTTTTATAAATGTGTAGATTTCCATTTTGGCTTTGATTTGATTTCATTGATCAACGTGTCTAATTTTATGCCAATACCCTGTGGTTTTTATTACTATAGCTCTATAGTACCTCTTGAAATCAGGGATAGTGATACCTTCTGAAGTTCTTTTATTATATAGTACTGTTTTAGCTTTCCTGGTTTTTTATTTTATTTTTTTTATTTGATGTTGAGTAGTGTCCTTTCAAGATATGTAAAGATTTGTGTTGCAATTTTGATGAGAATTGCATTGAATCTATAGATTTCTTTTAGTAAGATAGCCATTTTTAATATGTTAATCATGAAAATTCATGAACATGGAGATCTTTCCATCTTCTGATATTTTCTCTTATTTTTTTCAAAGTCCTAAAGTTCTTTTCTTACAGGTCTTTCATTTGATTTTTTAGAGTAACACCATGATATTTTATGTTATCTGCTGTTACTGTGAAGAGTATTATCGCTCTGATTTATTTCTCAATCTGTTTGTCATTTGTATATAGGAGAGGTACTTAGTTTTTGAGATACCTTATATCTAGCCACTTTGCTGAAGGTGTTTATCAGCTATAAGAGTTCTCTGGTAGAATGTTTAGGTTACTTATGTATACTATCGTATCCTCTACAAATAACAGTTCTTAGACTTCTTCATTTCAATTTGTCCCTTGATCTCCTCTGTCTTATTTTTTTAGGTAGAACTTCAAGTACTATATTGAATAGATATGAAGAGAGTGGACAGACTCTTCTTGTTTCTAATATTAGTGGAATTGCTTTTAGTTTCTTTCCATTTAATTTGATGCTGGCTATTAATTTACTGTAGATTATCTTTATTATGGTTAGGTATATCCCTTCTATCCCTATTCTCTCTAAGTTGTTATCATGAAGAGGTATTGGACTTGTCAAAGACTATTTTTAGGATTTAATGAGATGATTATATAGATTTTTTCTTTCAGATTGTTTATATGGTGGATTATATTCACAGATTTTCCCATGTTGAATAATCCCTTCATCTTTGGAATGAAGCCTACTTGATCATAATGGGTGATTTTTATGTGTTCTTGGATTGGTGTGTGAGAATATTATTGACAGTATTTGATCAGTGTACATTAGAGATATTGATCTGCAATTTTTTTCTTTGTTCAGTTTTGTATACTTTGGGTACCAGGGTGATTGTGGTCTCAAAAAATTAATTTGGCAATGCCTCTTTTATTTCTGTTCTGTGGAATAATATGTTGAGTAATGGTACTGGCTCTTCTTTGAAAGTCTGGTGGAGTTCTGTGCTAAAATTATCTGGCTCTGGGATTTTTTTAGTTGGGAGATTAGGTACCAATTTCTTGGTTTCTCTTTGTTGTATGAGTGTTTTCTTCCTTAGTTTCTGTTTCTTCTCTGGTCTTCGAGCTTGAGTGACCTTGGTTGAGTAGAGGGTCTCCAGTGATTTAGAGGCCAGATTTCTGGTGGCCTAGATGACCTCTGATCTATCAGGGAGTTGTCATCCAAGATAGGCCAGAGGTCTGGTGATGTATGTGACCTCTGATCTGGTAGCAGGTCCTTTGGGGTTCATGATGCTGGCCTGACATCTGGTGAGGTAGGTAGTTTCTGCCTGGTTTCAGTAAGCTTGCCTGATCTCTGGGTTTTAGAGAGCTGGTCTGGCCTGGGGTTCACAAGGTTGCCCTGACCTCTGGTGGGAAAGGAGGCTTCTGTCAGAGGTGTGGGACAGGATATAGTGATGAGGAGAGGAGGGGTTAGTTGGGATTATACTGAGTGGGTGTGAGCAGGTTGGGGGATGGGTTCTTCCCTAGCTTTCAGACAGCTATTCAAGCCTATGGTGGCATAGGAGGATTCTGCTAGTGGTGTGGGCAGGGACTAAAAGTCATTCTTAGAGATAAAATGCCATAATAAAAAGTCATTATATTAAATTTTTAAGAAATATGTGTGTGTGCCATGTGTATTTAGGGGGTTTGGGTGTCCACAGACAACAAAAGAGGGTGTCAAATATGTAGTTACAGTACGTTATGAGCCACTGACTTGCATTTTGGGAACTGAATTCAGGTCTTCTAGAATATCAGAAGTACTCTTACTTGCTGAGCCATCTGTCCTGGCCTATTAATAGCAATTATTAATGTAAATAAATTGAATGGAGTTTAGCACAGCACAAATTATGGTTTTAGTGTATGTATATATATATTTGCATATATATAATATTTTGAGCATATATATGCTCAAAACACAATTAAATATCAAAACTAAAATATTATGTTTTCAAATTATTTAAATATTTTAAATAATTTTTCTTAAATTATGTTAACTTAAATATTTTATTACATTACTAAATTTATGTTAAATAAATATTTTTATCAATTAGCTTGAGAAATTTAGTCAACAGGAAACACAAACAACTCATTTGAATATAAAATTATCTCAATATTACAGGTTTTGGATTGGGGTGTTCAAGAGGAAACTGAGACAGATTACTATAGAGTAAGAAGTTTATTTAAAGATTTATTAATCCATGGGCAGACAGAAAGGCAAAAGCATGGTGGGGCCTCCAAAAAGTCCAGGCTCTAGCACTAGAGAATGAGAGCGTGGCAGGGGTTCTGAAAAGAGGAATCAGAGTCCGTGTAGTAGAACTAGGGTCTTTTGTGACAGTTTTCTGAGCATGTGGAAGTTTCACAGCAAGAACCTATAGTGAGGCTTTCTGATTCTCAGGCAGGAGGGAGGTGGCATAGGAAGTGTCTGCCAGTATCTGCTTTGATGTTAGCTCACTGCCCAAAGGAGAGATCCCGGCAGTGGGAAGTCTGTTAGCTAGGTTCTCCCAGACAGTGTCTCAGTTTTCTACCTTTCAGTGTCCGTAAAAAGAGCCCTGAGCAGAAACTCAACTCGAGTATCACATCCTCACAACCATCACCAGACACTAGAGCAGAAAATTAAAACAAAAAGAAAATATTTTCTTTCACCAGTGAAAACAGGATAACATAAGGACTGATTTATGAGAGATTAAATTAAAACTACCTCTCTGAGAGCAGTTAGAAAGCATTAAAATTATCCTCAAAGTAATGAAATTTAGAAATCTATCTGATATAGGTATCTATGAGTCCAGTGACACAGAGAAAACAGAGCATTCACTGAGCAGCTTTTAGTAACAAACACTAGATTTCTAGATACCTATTATCAAGAGAATGGTTAGAAACACTTCACAGGGTCTGACTGTAATATTCTCCTAATTGAAAAAAGGCTAGCCGGGTGGTGGTGGTGCCCGCATTTAATCCCAGCACTTGGGAGGTAGAGGCAGGCAGAGCTCTGTGAGTTAGAGGCCAGCCTGCAAGAGCTACTTCCAGGAAAGGCTCCAAAGCTACAGAGAAACCCTGTCTTGCAAAAACAAAACAAAACAAAAAAAGAAAAGAATCAAAATAAATTCTTGTAGAGATTTCTGGGAATCACCATAGGTCAGGGGAGGACTGGTTACAACTTATAGCTATTAAAACACTCTTCAGCACAATCCCGTGTATTTTTATGAGAACACATATGTATAACGCATAAGTAACAAAATGTCACATTAAATGCATATCCAAGAGATAAAGCTGCAACTGAATTAGAAAACAATTAATCCAATATCAAGAATTGTGTACTTGTGCTTGTATGCTAATTACATAACTAAAATTCATTTTAAAAATAAAACTTTGTAGCTTGAATCTAACTATATGGACTTCATTTAGTTCTGAAAGCAAATCCAGCTCAGATGCTGATGCTGCCTTCAGTGCAAGCTCAGATGCAAAGCACGTGGCTTCCAGCTGCCAAGCGTGCACACACTAAGCTATTCTGCTGACAACATGCATGCTTTGTTAGTGCTACAATAGGCGACATTCTTCAACACAATAAAAATGAAATGAACTTATGAATCAAGGGAAAAGGGAAAGGAAATCAAGATACATGCTTATCAAAAATAATAGCTGACCCTCCAATGCAGTGTATATGCCAGAGTGTGATGACCCACAAAACCTATTGCACATTCCCGGTAAGGACAGAGAGACTGATGTTGAATGTGAACCTGCTGGTGACACTGTGAGTTCATGCACAGCCCTGGCTGGTGCTTTCTGCTGTGAAGGAAGCAAGTAACATGCTCCTGCTCATGCAGCCTGCACTATAGCCACTTGTAATCAGGATGTATGCAAATATAGGTATGTTTATGTTTTTTGAGAGTTAGCTCTCACACTCTGAAGAAGCATACTGAAAACACCATCAGGAACTCACTTGGAGAGATGAGGGCTTCTCTGAGATGCGCACAGAGCACACATATGTAAATGATTGAGTCATGTGTTTCTCTGTATAGAAAAGCAAGACTTTTCTTTTTTTATTCTTTTTTTTTATTTATTTATTAAAGATTTCCGTCTCTTCCCCGCCACTGCCTCCCATTTCCCTCCCCCTCCCCCAATCAAGGCTCCCTCCCTCCTCAGCCCGAAGAGCAATCAGGGTTTCCTGCCCTGTGGGAAGTCTAAGGAACCCCCACCTCCATCCAGGTCTAGTAAGTTGAGCATCCAAACTGCCTAGGCTCTTACAAAGCCAGTACGTGCAGTAGGATCAGAAACCCATTGCCATTGTTCTTGAGTTCTCAGTAGTCCTCATTGTCCCCTATGTTCAGAGAGTCCGGTTTTTATCCCAGGCTTTTTCAGACACAGGCCAGCTGGCCTTGGTGAGTTCCCAATAGAACATCCCCATTGTCCTATAATTAGTGATCCTAGAGAAGCTAAATAAGGAGAACCCAAAGAAAAACATATAGGCATCCTCCTGAATATTAACCTTCATCAGGTGATGAAAGGAGACAGAGACCCACATTGGAGCACCGGACATAATTCTCAAGGTACAAATCAGGAGCAGAAGGAGAGAGAGCACGAGCAAGGAACTCAGAACCGCAAGGGGTGCACCCACACACGGAGACAATGGGGATGTTCTATTGGAAGACTCTTCTTTGTTTATGTACCGCTTGCCTTGTTGTTAGCAGACTTCTGATGGAATCAGTGGGAAAAATTCCCAACCCTATTGCATATAGGGGCAAATTTCCAAAGGCAGAGCTTGGGGTAAGTAAATGTAGTATTTAAGTGCAGATAGTGAGTTAAAGTAGATTACCCAGCATAGATAGGGAGTCTTGGACCCCAACTGAATTCAAAAGTTGAAGATTAACTATCAAGTTACACTTAGTGGACTATTTCATCCATACTGTAAATGTAAAAATTAGAATAACTCCAAGCCATATTTGCTAGAAATTAATATTATGTCTTACTAGATTTTATATTATGCTAGTGGAATAATCAATGTATGTGTATGCACATATATGTGTGTATATATTCTTTTTGTAATATAAATAACAGGAAAAGCAATTTATAATAAATTATAGCCTAATAGTAAAAATGTTGTAATTGACTAAGATCAGGTGGTTTCAGGGTGTTGTTGTGAGTTGTTCTGCAAAGATTTATGTTTTAGGAACTTTTCAGTAGCGTGGTGATACTGACAACCTTTAACTAAGGGACTGAGTGAGAGGGACAAGATCATAATTGTAGAAGTACTGTGAATTCTCAGGAGAAGGGTATTATAAAGGAGCACACCTCACCCCCATCTCTGCTGTCTAACTCTGTCATTTCCTATTTGTCTATGCTCCTGCTCATACTCATAGGTGATTTTATCAAGTGTGAGTTCTTCATATACCCCAAACCTACAACACTGTGAGCTACGTTGGCTTCTTATGTGTTAACCAGCCTGAGATAGCTTATGCTACCACTGGAAAATAAACTAGTAAAATTTTACATTATGTTATGCAAATGCAATTGTGAAATATATGTGAATATACTAAGCGGTAACTGTGCAAGAGAAAGAAAATAATTGTTTCTAGAGATATACACTTCATTAACTCTGAATTCCTAAATCTTTTGTTGATGACCTGTAACCGAAAGTGATATCTTAGCTTTTGAATTTTCAGTCTCTTTATAAAGTATTACCCAAAAGTCTCAATATTATTCTGTACACATTTCCACATAAAATTAAACTTTTTCTATAATTTACACCATTTTTAATTTGGATTTAAGCATAGCAACTGCAAAACGAAATTGTTGTACACAAAATGTCTTAGTGCTTGTAACCAGTGATGGGCACGTCAAAGCCACTGCTTTGAATTAGGACCTGTAACCTCAAATTTGCTACTTGCTAGAAAACTTGAGTGGATACCACTAAAATCAATTTTTGTCTAATGTTAAGCTGATGAAATATATAAAACACAGTTTCCAGTCAGAATCAATATTTCAGAATATCCATAATGTAAACGACCATCTTCATGCCTTGAAAACCTTCGTTCCCCAGTGCATGGGCTTTGTAACACTAAAATGGCTAATCATACAGACCAGACAGGCACACCCCTTTCCTTCACCGTGTTGAAACTTCATTAACCCAGCCTGGCAAATGTGAGGCATGTTCTAGGAGCAGGCATTGTTGGTAGTTAGAATTAAAGCTTCCCTGAGGCAGGGTTCATGATTTCCTGAGAAGGGTGTTACTCTGAAGTCGGGCTTTCATCTCTCATTGCCCTAAAACTAGGCCACCCAGTTTTGACCACGACCAGGGGATTTCTAGGAAAGTGCTGGGCTTTTGAACTGAACAGGATGCTCACGGTAATTTAGATAAAACTGTTTGCCTCCTCTCTAAGTAAAGTGAGAATAGATTGTAAGACTATGCCCTTTAAAAATCAGCTCCACCATCACAGTGGGTGGGCGTACCCCTCGCGGTCCTGACTTCCTTGCTCATGTTCTCTTTCCTTTTGCTCCTCATTTGGAGCTTGGGAGCTCAGTCCAGTACTCCAAAGTGGGTCTCTGTCTCTATCTCCGTCCATCACCAGATGAAGATTCTATGGTGATATGCATGATATTCATCAGAGTGGCTATAGGATAGGGCCGGTTCTGGAGCCCTCTTTTCAGCTGCTCAGGAAGCTGACTGATCTAATGGGAACTCACCAAAGCCAGCTGGACTGGGACTGACGGAGCATGTGATCAAACAGGACTCTCTAAATGTGGCTGACAAAGAGTGCTGACTGAGAAGCCAAGGACAATGGCACTGGGGTTTTATTCTATTCCATGTACTGGCTTTATGGGAACCTAGACTCTTTGGATCCTCACCTTCCTAGACCTGGATGGAACGGGGAGGTCCTTGGACTTACCATTGAGCAGGGAACCCTGACTGCTCTTTGGACTGGAGAGGGAAGGGGAGGGGAATGGGGGGAGGGAAAGGGAAATGGGAGGAGAGGAGGAGGTGAAAATTTGTAATAATAATAATAAGATTAAAAAATGAATATATATCATCCTATAAGAAATAAATAAAAATCTTTTCTTCTTTCTTTTCTATTCTCTTTACTTAATCTTTTCCACTCATGATTTAAAATTTATGATTATGTTGGGTGTGCATATATGATTTGTTAGATAAAATACTGGGTACATGTTTCACATACAGCACACAAGGAAATAAGAGGATAACTTCAAAAATCAGGTTTTTTTTCCCCTTCCATCCTAGGTTCTGGTGGTTGAAATCAGGCCTTCACAATTCTGAGATAAATATTTCTATCAACTGAGCCATCTGATTGGCCTTTAGTTGAGCACGCAAACTCTGTAGTTGGTAATGATATAAAATCTCACTGACCTCTGCTTTCTGATAAAGAAAGGAACCACAGAAATCTGAATTCTCTTGGTGAGTTTTTGCTTTGAATGTTAAAAATAAATAAATAAATAAAAATCTGCAGACTTGAATGTAAAAGAGCTAATTTGGTTAATCCAATTAACTTCATAATGCAAGTGCAACGTGTCATTAAAGCTGTTTCCTCCCATTTGTTTAATGGATTATCTAATTGGTATGATATAAAAAGTAAAACAGAATTAGAATCAGATGTTGAAGGATTTTATTGAGAAACTATAGAGTCGAAAAGAAACAATACAGAAGGTTGCACTGAAGAGTTGATATGAAACAATTTTGGTGCAATTCAAAATCTTAAGGCTTGACTTCAATAGAACTAAGCTGTATTACTCTTTTAAATGGTTTGTAACATTACTTCAGACTGCACTGCACCTCAGAACCAGAGCCCAAAGTGCCTTAAGTCCTCTTTTGTGTGAAGTCCATAAAGTTAAGAAAATCTGATCATACATCATATGACATGACATTTGTCAAATGAGATGCCTCTGTTTAATTCTCATATTCTTTTGACCCCTCATCAAATTAAGGCTTAATTTCGAAAACAAGAGCATTGAGAGGCTGTCTCCATCCACAAAACACTATCATTTCCTTAGTCTTACTCCCTTTTCTGTCTCTGATTATTTCCTAAATATAGAAAATGAAAATAAATATTCATGCTGAAGCGTGCTAGACTTTCAGAGTTCAGTGTGGTGTGAGTGTGGAGGAAAAATAATGAGGGCCTCTCTTTTCTGGCAGAACAGAGAAAATGTCTTTCAAAACATAGGAGCCAAGTTATATTTTTTTCCTTTATATGAAAATATAGAAAGCAGAGTATCTTCAGGGTTCATTAATAACTGCCCCCTTATCTTTCATGACGGTCTCTTTTCAAGGATTGTACACAATAGATGGCTCTGTTCATTCAAGCAGAAATTCTAATTTAGTTATGAACACCTTAATTTTTTCTTTTGCTTTGAATCTTTCACACATGCCTCAGCTTTGACTAGACTAAAAGCTTAATTTTACTCTTGTCTTTGCTGGTTTTTTGTTCTTTTTATTCTTCTACTGCTCATTATTCATGTTTTAAAAATAATTTTCAGTGTATATTTTCCTAGGTTCAAGAATTGACTTAGTCAGTGGGTGCAAGAATAGAAGAATGCAGAATTATTTTATCTTCTCCATTTATATTGTATAGTTTTATTGAAATTGTTTGAAGCTCAAGTTGTTGCTTGCATTTATGACAGTAATTTGGACATCAAATCTTTTTCTCTTCACAGTTCTCCTTAGTAAATACATCAGGTGTCATATGAGCAAAAATGTTTTCAATATGGTTTTCAGGATTACCCGGATGTTACTTAGTGTATTCAATCCCTTGAGAGGCCATATATGTCAAGATGAGCACTCCATGTGAGTTGGAACACTCTGTGCGGTGTGTCAGAAGGAAGAGGTGGTAACTTGCATATTCCCTGGCCCCCTGAATCTGAACTCCACTGCAGTGTCTTCTTAGATTTCTCAAATGTGTGAGCAACTCGGTTTGTCAGCTTGACTTTCAACCAGCTCTGCATCACCAACACAGAACATTACTTTTGAGTCAACCCTCATTTACCCAAGTCTTCCAAAAAAAACAGTGCATATGAAGAGCGCTTTGTTTATATTTGCTGTTGCTGAAGGTTTTAAACAGACTCCAAATACAGTTCCACCTTACACTGAAGTCTGCTCATAGCCAACTTTTCAGCCTTTTTTCTATTATTCATAGCTACTACTCAGTTCCAGACTCCTTTACTTAAACTGCTTTCTAATAAATACAGTGCAAAACACCTAGACCCCATTTCTCGCTTCATATATTTTACTTAATTATTAGATTTTAATGCATATAAATTTGTTTACCTTTTTGCTTAATATATTTGGATGATGTTTTCCCCTCCCCCAACTCCCTTCCCCAACTAGCCTCTCTTCCCTACCCAACGTACTTTATATTTTCTCTCTCTGTCTCTCAAGATCTCTGTTTCCAAGAAAGTAAAACTGCGAAGCATACATACATATGTGGTAATTAGCTCCAACCAGTACATTTACAACTCCTCAACATAAGGCTCAGAACATCATAGAAAAGTCAGTAGAAATGTTTTAAGGGCCAACTGTGGGCCAATTAGGAAGCCAACTTTGAGATGGTGCCTTCTAAGAAATGACAGGAAAGCTACACCAATAATACCTCGACAATATGCTTGCATTAATAACCTAAACAACACAATATCAACAGACATTATATCTTAGAAGGAAGAAATTGCACAAGGTTATGCTGATAGACACATCATTTGAGGATTGCTTATAGAGGGAGAATTATTCATGCTGCAGAGGAACCCTGATTGGTTTTCCATTTTTAAGAAATTAGCCCAACTTCATCTTTTGGAAAAATAAAAAACCAGCAACAGTTACCATGCTTCAATATTCTACTTTTTTATTATAACACACTCATTGTAATGTGGTAGATTATATGTTGTGACTCGCTAATTATGACATAACTCTCCACAGTTAGAGATGAGAAATGGCAAAAGCCCCTTTAGTGATATTTTCTCTAAACTGAAACAGTATCCCCTGAATTTCATTTGTTTTATTGTTTGAAATTTTTATCTTCATTTTCTCACTACTTTCATTGTGGTTTAATTGAAAAACATACTGCGATGTACTTTGGATGCTATTTATCCTAAACTTTCACTTAAGTGGAAGTTCGGGAATGTAGGATAAATTAAAATTGTGGTGTTTTCCACAAGGCAACACTTCACACAGGAATTTTGAAAGCCTTTCTGCAAAAGGCTCCATCAGCTCAGGGAATTGACAAATATGATAGAATGAAATTAAAACCTTCTGCTCAGCAAGAAACAGATCAATCTAAAACAGGACAGGTAGCAGAATGGGGGAAAATCTTTATTAACTATATGTCTAAGGGAAGATTAATACATATAATCTATAAGAAGTTCCAAATATTAAATTCCAAAAAATTTTAATCGATAAATGGACAAATGAAATAAATAGACACTTCTTGACAAAGCACCAATGGCCAACACATACTTGAAATAGCACAGGACATTCTATAACACTAGACATCCGTAGTTGTCAGCATTCCACATTTATGAGTTTAAAGAAAACAGACCCCCAAAATAGCTCATTTTACAGAGTTCATAAGCATTCTAAACTGCTGCAGGAGGTGGGATTTCTAAAGAGGCTTACATCAACGAGGTTTAGAAGCGAATTCACACCCCATTCACATCGTGTACAGACCAGTATGTTCTGGCATCTTTGGCTCAGGTTTCATCTCTAAGCGTACTGTGTCCCAGATTAATTTTCAGTGGTCATTCAAGAGTGGGGAGATAAAATTGTGTGTGTGTGTGTGTGTGTGTGTGTGTGTGTGTGTGTGTGTGTACATGCAGGACAACAAGTAAAACATAAAATTTACTAAAATTTCCAAGTATGATGAATCAATAATTTAATGTCTGAGCATGTTGTGAGCATAACCAATACAAAAGATGACTCCTGGATAAAAAAGTATTATTATTAAAATAATTAAAATTATAAACTTATATCAGGTGCTAATGAGGAAAATTGTTAATTTCTCTAATCATGGTAGAGAGATGATACTCATAATACTTTAGGGAGAGCTTGAGTGCTGTGACAGTGTGTGAACAGACAAAACAGTCATTAATTAAAATGATCATGAGACCATGCATATCACAGTGGAAGAAACATCCATATGCTCTGGGATTCTTTGGGGAGAGAAATTTTTAAAGTAGTTATAAGTTTATTACATTTTCTCTCAGCTTTCTAAAGTACATTGTTATTTCTATTAAAGGAAATAATTATTTAAGATGATGATTTCTGTGGCTAAAGGAAGATGGCAGGGAGCAGCTAGAAGGAAACTGTCTCTTGTTTTGTGAACAGACTCCTTCTAATCAGCAAAGTACAGAAAAGTCAAATGAATATTGGGCAGTTGTCTCACATTTTAGATGATTACATTGTTATAGAAAGTCAGATAAATCATTTATATATTGGGGGTGTATTTCTAAAATTCCTAATTTTTTAAAATATTTTCTGGGAACTATACAAAAAGTCAAAATATAAAGGCAAAAGCAATTATAAGTAGAAAAACTACAGCAGGAAAGATATATAGATTAAATATTTATCATTTGTAGACCACTAAAATGGCACAGTAGATAAAAGTGCTTGATGTGTAAGCCTGACAACCTAAGTTCAGATCAGAAACCATGTGGGAGGAGAGAGGGAATCCCCTAATGTTCTCCTTTATGCATACTATGGTAGACTTTGTACACACTCACACGTGTACATGAATGCACACACAGATAGATGCACACATGCTCAAATAATAATTATTAATAGTAAATATAGAAAAAAAATATGGTCATGGCCAGGCAAGCCCAACAAATGAAGCTTAAGTATTTTGATTTTGAAGTTCAGGATTCAGTACGGACCTCAGTTAGCAAACGGTGAAAAGTGAAATCAACTATAATTTCTAAACTGTGTCATCCATTCAGCTAAAGTCCAGTCACTTCCTTCAGCTAAAACCTTGCATTTTAGAGTCAAGCAAGTGAAGGTAATGTGAACAAGTCCTTGTGGCAATGGCCCTTTCTAGGTTACTAAGCCTTATTCATTCAACTCAGACTAGAAAACCTGAACACTGCATCAAAGAATGTATAGAACACAGGGTGGTGCCAATGATCAAATCCTATACTGAACTTTTGGAGGAAACAGAAACAGAGGAGATTAGAACACAGACATTTGCTTTCTCTAAGGACACAGATCAACACCTGGCAGGACAAAAGAGTTTATGGTGACTTACTTACTTTGTCTATTTTAATGTGTTACATGGATAGACAAACATGAAAATAGTTTAAAAGTTATTTTGATGAGAATAAGATAATTCTCTTTCTGATATACTCAAAAAACAACTTCAAACTACAGCAGGGGAAAAGCTACATGTTATGTTAGGTCTGGGAAGGTTATTTTTAAAATAACAGATAAATTACACATGTGGGTTTAACAATAGCATTAGGGAAACAAAATAATTTGGGGCTTATTTATTCTTCTGCAGGCACATGATTAGATGCAAACTATATGCTCTCCTGAACATTAGAGTCATCTAGGGATGCTGTCAAGTATCATTGCTGGGTCCTGAGATCAGGAAATCAGCGTTGCTCAGGAATACATGTTATAGATACTGGCTTTTTAAATACTGAATTCCTTTAAAGTCTAGGCAAGCTTCATATAAGAAAAACACAGAGAAGCTCTTGCATTCCTGACCTTGGAAGGCCCTATTGGAAGAATTCTGAGGAGTGAAATATCTGCCTTGATAAAGCAAAAAAAGCAGAAAATTAAGGCATGGTACTTAGATTTGTTTGTCTGTAAATCTATCTTTACTATCCTGAAAATATTGATTGTAACGATGTTTGAACTAAATAAACAGGATTCCTCTGGCCAAGACCCTGCTTCCATACTCAGAAAGACAAAACTCAACAACTTTCAAACTCAATCAAAAATTTATTTTGTAAAAGTTGTGTTTTGAAAGTTTGTTTATGAAGTTAATCTGATTTATAAGTAACATTAGAAATCAACTAGTCCTAGACTGTCGTTAACTATGATTTCTTGTCGGGTGATAGCAGCTGTTTCTTCAAATCTCAGAGAGCTAGTTAGGTAGACACAGAAACCTATTGCTTGTTGTAAATAAATACCTCTGGATAGAGGTTGTTCATTTGTGATTGTTCTTATTTGGTTTTAATTCAGAAAAAAATAGGCACTCCAAATCTGTCAGAACAATTTTCATTATGTCTCAGTTTTGTTTCTCTGAACAATTTAGCCCATTTGGGAAATAAACAATAGTACTAAATTAGGATTGTTGAAAAATTAGGGTGTGAAAATGTGTACATTCTTTAGTGAGCAAATGATTAGAGCAAAGCTTAGGATATTATAGGTAAATGGTATAAAGATACATAAAAATGTTCATATAAAATCTTGCAATAATTGATGACTAACAATACAACGGTTGTTTTTGTCTGAGTTACTTATCTGATCCTATTCTAAATCTCTGAGATACCATCATTTTAATTACAGGGAACAAAGTACCTCTCAATTCTTTATTTCTCTGAATCTAACATGAAGTACAAATTAAAATTGGGTGTTATTTGGGATGCTTTACCCCTCACTCTTTCTCAGAAACATTTCATTTACTAGCCTTCATTTCAAAAAATCATTTTGGAAATTGTCTTTAGGGAAATGAGAAAAAGATGGGAATGAAAGCACTTAAGCCATAGAGATTTAACATGAATATTCTACGTGTAAGTACACAGATTTCTGTTCCTTGTAATCACAACATAAAGTAAACGCTGGTGTAGGAAAAAGATTAGCTATTTAACCTAAAAACTCAAGTATTCTGAAAAACATATTATTCCGTAACATTCTGCTTCAGTGAGACCTATTTCTAAAATTACATTCAAGGAATGTGTCGGTTTGGCTCAGTGCTTAATGATCACATTTCCAGTTCATTCATCTGCTATCCACAGGAATTCTGGGGTGAAAGGAAAGGCAAAAGCTTCAGTAAATATCTCAGACATGTGAGACTGTGATAACTGTAGCCATTAAATCCATGAGTGTGACCAGGAGTAGGAAGATTAACAGCAAAGAATTTAAATACTTAGATGACTATTGCGGGAAAGAGTGGAACAAACAAGCTAACAAAATAACCACAAACACACACACACACACACACACACACACACACACACAGGAAAGGAAGCCTTTGCCTGTAAAAAGGGAATGAAGCTGACCTACCTGACTCCGAATTTGAACTAAAACTTGACCACAAAATGTTCAAAAATAATAAGCAACTTTTATAAGAAAACTATCTACTTGTATTTATATCGGAATAAGTAAAAACGAAGTTTGAACTTCAGAACATAAATAACTTTGTAGTAATGGGAAGCCAGTGGTAATTTTCTAGAATAACAAATTCCCTTCCCAGGACTTTTAGCATTTATTACGTATTAATTACGTGTATCAAATATAGGTTACATCTAGTATATTTTAAGCTTCAAAGCAGGTATGAAAAACAAGATGTCATATAAATGCTCATCATTTTCTTGAAAAACTCTTGCCTTTTCCTCTAGGCCCCATCTCTCCTCTGAGGACCACTCTCCTAGATGCCTTTAAAATATATCTTTACATTTCTGCAGCATTGTCATGATCCATTAACAATTCTCTAAGCAATGTATTGTTCAGTTCGCCTAGCTTAACCTTGCAATGAAAGCAGTCTGTTGTATTTATTTTTTGATGTGTTTATTTCCTCCTTTAGAATTATGAAGTTACATTTCGTCTAAGGTGACATCTTCAATTGTGACTCACCGTTTTCCCCTTGGAATTTATTATGTGAGTAACACAAGATGTGCTCATTGTTTGATAGACACTGGAATTATTTCTATTTTAGACTTATATCAAGGTTGCCAAACTCTTTTTTTTTTGTGTCATTGAAAGTTCTGCTGAAATGTAGATTCAATAATACTCCACAGTAATTGTCTGTGTGGCATGGTTCACTCAGAGACTTGAAGAATGCTTTTGATGGCCATCCTTCTCAGCCTTCTCTTCTAGCCCATATCCATTTTTTTCTGTCATCCATAAGCCTGTAGAAATGAAATCCTATGAAGAACCACACTGAACCCAGATGTAGCTGAGCAAATGTCACAGCTGTATACTCCTCAGTTCCTTTCCATGCAAACTTACTCTTCCTCTGTCAATGCATACAGGAGCCCCTCTTCCCACCCAATATCCATTCTGTGCACACTCCATCTGTTGTTGGAGAGTGAGGGTCCCTTTAGCTGTTGCCTGCTTCCATTCTCAACATTTCTTGAACCTGAGCCCCATTTCTTTGCATCATCTGTCAAATGGCAGACACATTTTCTAAAAACTTAAGAAAAAAAATGACAAACTTATATATAAAAACAAGCCCATTAGAAACACATCAGACATTTTCAATGGGGGTTCAAAAATCCAGAGGGGACTGGAATAGATGCTCTATAAACTCTGAGAATGGCCAGATGCCAGAACAGAATACTATACCTAGCAAAACTATCAATCACAATAGATAGAGAAAGAAAAACCTTATATGATAAAACCAGATATAAGCGATTTCTATCCATCATTCCAATTCTCCAGACATAAAAAGAAAAACTTCAGTGTAAAAAGGTTAACTACACCCAAGAGTAAAAGGAAATAAGTAACCAAAAAATAGCACATCAAAACAGAAAAGAAACCATCCTCACCATTAAAATAAACTAACAGGAATCAATAAACATTGTTCATTGGCACCGTTTTATATTAACAACTTCATTACACCAATAAATATACACATATTAACCTATTGGATTAGAAAACATGATCCATCTTTCTTCTATATTCAAAAATCACACCTAAGAATCAAGCATAGGCACTGCCTCAGGGTAAAAAGACAGAAAATCACTATTCCAAGTGATTGGATCCAAGATGAAAGGAAGTATAACTGTTTAATATCTGACAAATTAATCAGAAGAGATAGAAAAAGATACCACACACTTGACAAAGGAAAAATCCACCAAGAGGTTGTATCATTCTAAATATTTATGAATCAACCACAAGAACATGAAATGTCATAAAAGAAATGCAACTAAAACTAAAATCACATTTTGAACCTCACACAGTGATTATAAATAAGTGACTTCGATACACCACTCTCTCCAATAGCCAGGTTATCCATACAAAAACTGATCAGAGAAATGCTGGAGTTGAATAATGTCATAAATCAAGTAGACCTACCTCACACCTACAGAAAATTCTACACAAATACGAATGAATATACTTTCTTCTCAGAAGAGCATATAACTTTCTCCAAAACTGACCACATATCATGATACAAAGCAAGTTTCAACAGATGTGAGTCAATTAAAATAACATCCTGCATCCTATCTCCACCATGCTATCAACAACACCAGAAACAGTAGAGAGTAAACAAATTCTTGGAAACTGAGTGAACAACTATTGAATGAAAATTTAGAAATCAAGAGGGAAAATTACAGTATCTTTCAGAATTGTATGAAAATAAAATCACAACAAACCTACAGGATCCAATTAAGACAATTCTAAGAAGCAAATGAATAGCATTGCATCAGATGAAAAAAAAGGAAAAAACTCTGAAGAAATCAAATATTAGTAGCACATGCCTGAAAGCTCACGAAAAAGAAAAATAGAAGGAGGAGGATTAGAAGAAATTTATTGACATATCTTCAAACTGAGAAATTCAGCCCTATCCAGATGGCTAATAAGTACAATGTGTTAGGTTATTTTTAGGATCTTATAATAAATATCTTGTAAGTGTTCTTATAAAACAAATGGAAATTGTTGTAGCTTACAGTTCTAAATTTACTCTGAAACTGAGTCATTCTGGTAGTTTAAGTTTATCATGAGGTTGGCAAATCATGGCCATCAGGAGGCAAGTGTACATTCAGGTCAGAATTAATATTCCAAACTAGAGGTGAATAAAGAAAAAGAGAGGATGGAGGGAATGATGGAGGGAGGAAGAGAAAGAGAGGCTCTGTAAAGCCTAGATCCCATAATTTCCTCAAAAGGAACGTTCCCATTGACTTAAGTACTTACTTCTTGGTCTCACTATTTCTTTATAGCTATATAAGCTCTTCTCATTATCTTTTCTTATGGCTTTCACCCTCCTGCTTAACCTCTCCTTCCCCATACATAGGTCTTTCTTCCACAGTCATCTCTTTTGGATATGGGACACAACACTTAACTTGGATTCCCTGCATGAGCATACATAATGGTTATTCATGAGCAGGGACAACTTAACCAGTGGCAGAGAAATAGCAGGCACTAAGCTTAGCAACTTACAAATCTTCAAAGATATATTGACAATGTACCAAAAGGTACAAACACAGAATAATAAATTGGAAAGAATTAGAACATGAAATATATTAGGAAAACATAGGCATACAAGTATTAACAGCCTCTAGATGGGAAACTAGAAGGAGAGAAGCAAGTGTATTACGTCAAAATTAAAACAAAAACAAAGAAGCCAGAATGATGTATAACTGTACAAAAAATAAAATATGTATATATATTCAAAACCATAAATGTCAGTTTCTTACTAGCATCATGTCAAAGAGAATGTGGGAGCAAGTCATGCAAGTTTTAACAGCCATTGCACATTGAATGTAAAAGAAAGCTGTTTGGTAGACATATGGATGACAGAACCAGCCTCAATCATCCCTCGCTATGCCACAAATGACTGTATCCAGGGAATGGGGAATAGGTAGAAAGGCCCAAAGTGGAAGTGTGGTTAATATTTAGTCCTATGTGACTAGAGATGAAGGGCCTGAGATCACCCAACAACCAAAGCAGTGGGAATTTTCTTCAAGGTGAATGTTTGGGGACTATACAGTGTGTGAACCTCAATACTGGGTACAGCATTTCTGCCTTGAGATAGCTCTCGGATGAGCCACTGAAATAAGATGAACAAGGTGCTAGACATTGTAGTCTCATTCACTTTCACCAGGATAATTGCAATTATAGTGATTTTTATTGCTTTACAGCTTAAATGTACTTTGACCAGAGAATATGTGTTTTATTATACCGACCCTCAATAATATGCTGTCACATGATGGAACTGTGTGAGTTTTAGGAGTCTAAATCCACCCCATCTTCAACCCCTTTCTTTCTTTCACTGTTGTGCACTGAGAGTTGTTCCTGACTCAGGCTGAATAAGCCTCACCATAAAGCCAAAGCTCTCTTAAAGCCACACATCTGATTAGTGACCAGAACAATTGCACTTGTCTTGGTTAGGCTTGACCACAACTGTCTATTATTCAAATAACTTATTAGAATACTAGGTGATTCTAAGCAGAACTCCATATGCAAATGCATGTAATAAAATTGCAAGATCTGCAAGTGAAGAGTTTATCTTAATAGAATTTTATTCCCACTGCTTTATTCTAGATCTGACTTATTCACTGCAGGCATTTATACATAAATTACTGAAACAGACACGACATAAATCCAAGACAAAGATTTGGAGAATGAAAGGTTCTGTTCCCTACACTGTGAACACGAACCAGCTTGACCCAGTGGGACATTCAACCAGAAGGCAGGTAATATAGGAGAATAAGAACATCTTGATCCTTTAGGAAAGTCTTCTGGGCTAGAGGTAAAATTAGGACATGGTACAAGAACAAGAAAAGATCGTGGTCTGTAATGGGAAACAGCCAGGGATGAAATCCTCAGTCTACAGACACCTGGAAAATGCGTGGTAAATCCAAGGATGAAATGCCGAACTGTGTTCTTACACGTTTACTCTAATCCAATGCAATCAGGGCTTCAGAGAAACCCTTCTGTTTAGAAAAATGTTCTTTCTTTTCTTTTTTTTTTTTTTAGAAAGGTTTATTGTTGTAGCTTCTCATGTTTCTATGAGACACCGTCTCAGAACAAACTTCCTATTCTTCTGAGGTTTTTTTTTTTTTTTTTGACAGGGTTTCTCTGAAGGTTTGGGGCCCGCATCCTGGAACTAGCTCTTGTAGACCAGGCTGGCCTCGAACTCACAGAGATCCGCCTGCCTCTGACTCCCGAGTGCTGGGATTAAAGGCTCGTGCCACCATTACCGGCCATGACTTTCACAACCTTTCTGTCCGTCTTCACAGTTTTCCCTGAGACTGTTATATTATAATCTCAATTTTAAAACAGTATTAGAAAAGCACAGTTTAGACGCTCATCTTATGACTAGGATTTCTCTTTTCTAATTATATTTTATTGAGGTATATATTTTTCTCTGCTCCCCTCCCTGTCTCTCCCCTCCCCTTCAACCTTCTCCCATGGTTCCCATGCTCCAAATTTACTAAGGAGATCTTGTCTTTTTCTCCTACCCCTGTAGCTTAGATCTATGTATGTCTCTCATTGTTGTCTGAGTTTTCTGGGATTGTGATTTGTGGCCTGGTTTTCTTTGTTTTATGTTTAAAAACCACTTATGAGTAAGTACATGTGATAATTGTCTTTCTGGGACTGGGTTACCTCACTCAAAATGATGTTTTCTAGCTCCATCCATTTGCCTGCAAAATTCAGGATGTCATTTTTTTCCGCTGTGTAGTACTCTATTGTGTAAATGTACCACATCTTCCTTATCTATTCGAGGGGTGTTTAGGTTGTTTCCAGGTACTATGACAAAAAATGCTGCTGTGAACGTAGTTGAGCACATGTCCTTGTGGCAAAATTGATTTCATTGACTATATATTTACACATATTTTTTTAAATTTTCACTCACATTTCTTTCATTTATGATAAACAAAGAAAATGATATTGTTGCAATAAAATAATTTCCAATATTTAGATGACCTGAATATTATCTAATCAATAATTTGCAATGTTTCTTTAAAAGACATTTCCTGGCCTTCATTTTGATGAAGTATAAGTCTAGATGAACAACAGAAATTCCAGTAAACTATGATGCCTGTGGCTGGAAAGTCAGTAAAATATCATGAATTATTTTTTATAATGGTCCTAAAATTATGTCTATAAAATACATATTTAAGCCACTAAGTAAGTCACTAGCAAAATCACTTAAAGCTTTCTAGATTTGCTCCTAATAAAATCTATCTGTGCTTTTCAAATATTATCACTCAGTTACAAAAGATAATTCTCTAAAGATAAATGGTCAACGTGAGGGTTTTCATTTCATATTTTAAACTTTTGCATAGAAAAGTTATCATTTGTGTTAGTAAATTAAAATCTAATTTGAGTCTTATAAAATTAAGAGGTAGTTGATCAAAATTTAGAGCCAATTTTTTATAAAACGTAAAACATCATGTTAATAAATCAGCATAATGTAATTAGGGCCTGTGAACTTCTAGCACTCTCAATATCCCCATAGGAAGACCTATGCTTAACTCAACATGCATTTCAATTGTGCAAGGTAGTCCCCTATTCCCAACACATACATAAACAGAATTTCACAAAACAACACTCACTAAGTAAACAGAAGTTTATAAAACTCATCTTTCTGGGTAACAAGTAAAAATATGTAGAACTTGGGTACTGAGAAATTTGCAAATTTCTGCCTTGAATTATTTTATATTTGTGACTGACATATAATTGCACATATTGTGTGCTATACAGAATGATTTCTTGGTTTATGTGTATATGTTAGAATCATCCATCACAAGAGAGTCTGGCAAGTCCGTCAACACAAATCTGTATCTTTTTGTGGTAAAAGCCTCCCATAATCTCTTTCCAGAAATTTTGAAATATACAATGCTCTATTTTTATGATATCCCTAATCTATAATTAACACCAAAAATGATTTCTGATAGTTAACAGTAACATGGTACCTGCTGGCAGTCTTCCTCTAACACTTCTTACCTCTCTACTATTTAACTCTAAGCATCTACTGGCTTTTCCAGATTCTATGGGAATAAAATTGCAAGGTATTTATTTTCTTGTGTCTGCCGCTAGTTTAATAGCCATCAAATTCATTCATGTTGTTATAGATGGCAAATTCTCATGCCTTTGACAACTCAGTGATGGGCCTTTATATATACTCCACATTTGCTTTGTTTATTTGTTCACTGATGAATTCCTAAGTTTACACTAGTGATACAATAAAATGGGAGTTCTAATGGTGTTTTAAACATGCCTTTGGATATACAGATAATAGTGGGTTTGCTAAATTGTGCAGTAGTACTATTTTTATTCTTAGTTTTCTGACACTATGGAAAGAACTCCTGGCATCCTGGCAAGTGATGTAACACTGAGATACTTTCCTCTTCCTGTTGTACATATAGAGGACATAATTTTACACCCTTTATCCTACCTTCTGGCTGTTACATACTTCTTGCCTCCTCTTCTGCAATGTTCCCTGAATCCTAAAGTGGGTAGCATTAATGTTTTATTTAAGAATGAGCCCCAAACTGTGACTATTTTCACACCTTGAGCAGCCATGAGGCTCAGAATTCACTGCTATTCATACGAAAGAGAGGATTCTCTGATTGTGACTGAAAGCATCATTTGTCTCTTGCTTTCCACTTGGAGTTCTGAATTTCACTTGTTGACCATACTTGGGTTGCTTAACATACAGTGGACCTCAAATCTGACAAGATGACAGTTGGTTACTGTCTCTGTTGGGGTTTCTATTGTTGTGATGAAGCACCATGACCATAAAGCAAGTTGAGGAGGAAAGGATTTATTTAGCTTACACTTCCATGTTCCTGTTCATCACTGAAAGACGCTGGGGCTGGAACTCAAACAGGGTAGGAACGTGGAAGCAGGCACTGATACAGAGGCCATGGATGTGTGCTGCTTATTGGCTTGCTCAGTCTGCTATCTTAGGGAATTCAGGACCATCCACCCAGGGATGGTATCGCCCACCTTGGGCTGGGCCCTCATCCAGTGATCACTAATTGAGAAAATGCCTTATAGCTGAATCTCATGGAGGCACCTTCCTGTCTGATGACCAGCTTGAGTCAAATCAACACTCAAACCAGCCAGTACAGTTAAACCCAAATTTACACCAGTAGTGTAGAGTTGGGCACACTTGTAAGTTTTGTTTTGTTTTGTAGGATTCACAGGGAGCTGAGAAGATTGATGCTTTTTCTTCACCATTAGCCCATACAGTGTTTGAAAAATAACCAATAAGGAGGAAGTTTCTAGCTCAGTTTCAACCAACTTTCTCCATATTTTACAAACAAGGGATGGGTAGTGATATCTTCAGAAATGGGGTTTCATACTCTATTTCTTGTGGGCAAACAAGCAGACAGGTAAGTATCTATATCCTAAGGCCCTCTGGGAGCTCCCTGACAACCTCCCATTCCTACATGGGACAAGACTCTTGTTTAGTAGCATACTGCTTCCAGTAGCAGAGTTTTCTTGCTGGCTCTATTGAGCTGTGTTGTAACTTGTAACTTTGTATTTGGGTAACATGATAGGATGCTTCTACTAGATACAACAGTTGCAACAAAGAGATTATAACAGTGTTTATATAGATTGGACATACACAGACTGGCCTTACCATAGTCAGTCAACATGGTTGAGGTGGGCAATCTCATAAGGCCCTGACACTTACTAATGGACTAGTCAATAGACTATTAACAGATTCTTAGAGATGAAGAACTTTTGTCTTTAATTAAAACCTATCTTTGTGACTATCAAACTCCAAGGTTTAGCTTCAAATCCATGGTCACACAGATGACCCTGGATAAAATTTTGCATTGTTTTGCATAATGGCTCTATTAATTTAAATTTTTATCAAAGCCAGTAAGAGTTGTTTTTCACATCATTGCCAATATTTATTACAATTATTCTTTTCTGTTATAGCCAATACTACTGGAAGGAGGCATTAGGTCATGTGATTTGAATTGTGTTTCCACAATGGCTTTTAAGTTTGAGAATTTTGTCACATCTGTTAGCCATGCATATGTGTTTCTCTGAGAGATTATAATACGCTACTTCACATTATAACATTGTTTTAATTTTCTGTGTATTTTGATACTGATCACCTCCTTCTTAACCTCCTCCCAGATAGACACACCCACCCATACACAGCTTGACGTCCTCTTAAAAAAGAAAAGACAATCATTGAGTCCAAATTGTGTTTCCTTTATACTCTTGAATACAAAGCCATTCATGGAGTAATAATCAATTTACCAGCGGTCATACCCTTAAACTAACTCTCCCTTTCCCAGCAGACATAAATTGTCAGTAACTCCTCAGCTATGGATGGAATTACAGTGTACAACTCACCATTTTGTTCTGACCTTAACAAATTTTAGATTTCCCTGACCGTAGTGAAGAAAGAATGAGTAACGTACAGGTATGTAAACCTGGTATCATCTGGGCCATGTGTTTTTTGGAACATGTGCCAAGAACAGGAAGGAAAAACTCTGTTCATTTTATTCATCTGATGGAAGATAAAGGTTTATTGGTGGTGGTGGCGGTGGTTTGTTGTTTTTTTGCATACAATTGAAGAGCTAAACAAGGAGACAGAGTTATCATATATAGCTGAACAAGGTAGCAGGTTTAGTTGAACTCAGTAGGAGGTCTCTGTTTGGGAGCAATCTCAGGCTATAAATAACCAGGAAGAGGAATCTGAGGTTGATCTTTTCTGCACACATTTCATTATCCCTATACTACCTGGGAAGGCTTTACCATTGTCCTGATCCTGACCTGAAAAACAGTTTGCTTTCCCCATTATCTGAGGAATGAACATGGCCATGGTCATGTCTACAATACATACGAACTAAGGACTTAATCTGCTCCATATACCCTCTTATACTTGAGCTTTCCAAGGTCTGGTGCACTTTGTCACACCAGCTATGAGTTCAAATGTTCAACTTCTTGACAATATGCAACAGATAAATATATGCAGTCTCTGGCTCTTACAACCTTCTGCCCCTCTTCTTCAATGATCTCTTAGACTTTGGGGAAAATACTGTAATGCAAATGTCCCATTTAGGTCTAATAACTAAAAAGTCTATTTTTCCTGCGTACTTACCAGTTGTGGATTGCTGCATTAATCACCAGCTATTGAAAAAATAAGTTTCTCTGGTGAGGGTCGAATGACATGATAATCTATGTGTCTATCAATAAGCCAGTAAGAGTTGGTTTAATACTGTGTCTGTTTAGCAGAACAATAGTAGTAAGTTCTATCACAGAGACACAGGTCTGTGCCCCGAGCAACACTGCCAGATACAGGTTCCAATTTGTGGAAATGCCCTAAAATCCAAGCATAGACTGGTTGATTACTTCCACAATATTCTTGCTATTCTTGGACCAGTAGGCATGCGTTGCAAGGTCAGTCATTGCTGTAGCTCACAAGGTTTACATCTGGGTAAAATTGATGACTTCTTTTCTTTGCTGGTAGAGAACATAATATCTTCTAGACTTATGAAAGCTAGCCATTAGAGTTGAAGTCTCTTGTGCAGTTTCAACTTGATTTCTTCATGTCCTATGCCTCAAGTCTGTGATATTTTCACCTGGGTCTTCCTATGAAATTCTGGAGAGCATCCAAGAAAAATAGCAATAGCCTATAATATTTGAGGTCTGTGGGGCCCCACTGGTCAACAGTTTCAAAAGAGGTAACCCATTCCTGGTGCTGTGCTTTTTATTTATTGGCTTGTGATGTTTAGAGGGAGATCTCATACCCTAAAATAAGGTAACTTTAAACTTTTCAGTCGTGTATATGTGTATATTCTAGGAATTGTCTATAGTATAATTGAGGCTCCGCATAGAAAACACTCTTCCTAAAAACTAATTAATTTTTATAATAAGGCCAGAAAATACACATTGGAGAAAAGAATGCCATCTTACCATCTTCAACACATCATGCTGACACTACATAGGGAAGAATAAGGCTAGGTTCTTTTCTCTTACTTTGTACAAAACTCAATTTCAAATGGATCAAGGACTTCAATGTAAGACCCCTTATCCTAATTCTAGTAAAAGAGAAATTAGGGTATAGACTTGAATTCATTGATATATAAAATCAGTTTCAGAGCAAAACCCTGACAATACAGGTAATAAGACCAGCCATAGGCAAATGAAATCTCATGAAACAAAGATTTTGTATAGCACAGTACGTTATCACTTAAGTTTTTTAAAAAAGGAATCTACAGAATGGGAAAAAATATTTACCATCTATACATCTGGCAGAGAATTAGTATCTTGAATAAACAAATAAATATCTAAGAATCAAGAAAACAACCCAATTTAAAACCGGATCATGTAACTAAACAGAAAGTTTTGAAATATGAAATATAAATGGCTGAGAAACATGTTTTAAATGTTTATCCACTAGAGAAATGAAAATTAGAAGTACTTTGAGATTTCATCTTAATCCAGTCAGAATGCCAATAATCAATAAAAACAAATGACAGAAGAAGCTAGTGTGGCTGTGTGGAAAGAGAAACATTTATTCACTGTTGGTGGATGTGAAAAGTGGTACCATATGGATATCAGTGTAGACATTCCACAGTAAGTTAGAAATAGATCTACCATATGATCCTTCTACACTCAGGCACACACCCAAAGGAGTCTACAGATATTCTTTCTGATCCATGTCCATTGTTTCTCTGTCTCTAATAGCCAGAAAATGGAAACAGCCTATATATCCATCAACTGATGAGTGGATAATGAAAATGTGACATACTGACCACATATAGTATGTGGGTGTTAATATATAGGAAATTTATAGGTAAGAAGTTGGATGCAGAAAAAAACGCATTCAGGGTGAGGTATTTGAGATGCACAAAGCGTTTTCCTCTGTGTAGATGCTATCTTTGAATTTTTAGGTATGTCTAATCATTTGAAAGAATACTCATAGTAAAGTTCTGAAAATTAGTAGGGATACAAGGGTGTTGGGTTGCAATGAAAGAGAGATAAACACAGTAGAATAAGGAAAAAATCAAATAAGGGTGAAGTGAGAGAACGTAGGAGGAAAGTTTAGAAGGAGGGATATCGAGAGGGGTAACTCACACAAATGACCTTTCAAGAAGCTCACTCGGGACCCTGCACTGCAGAAATGGCTTCCATTCTTTTTATTTGGGTTTTTGCTGTTGAAATGTTTGACTTCCTGAATAATAAATGATTTTTCAGATGTGTAGTCTAAAATTCTACATAATTTTTCTCATCATGTAGATTGTATCTTTTATTTCCTAACCATTAATTTTGCTATGTATATATTAGCTTTCAATAATAAAGTTTGTTTGTTTTGGCTTTTGTGGCCAGTGCTTTTGTGATTTAAGCTAAAATCACCATTGTCCAAAACCAAGTTTTCTGATATTTTACTATTTTTCTGTATTGCATTCTAGACATACATTTCCCTTCTAAAATCTCAATTTAAATGGCATTTTACACAGACACTGTGGACAACTGTTTTTTTTTTACATATGTGGCTATCCAATCTCCCCAGAAACATTTATAAAAAATTACATTCTTTTCTCATGATGGGTTGCTAGACCATTTGTCTGAATCAGTTTCAATCTGTCATAAGCATATAGGTTTGTTTCTGTGTCTATTCTATCCATTGTTCTGTGTATCTTTATTTTTTCTATTACTGTAATAAATGATCTTTATAGCTATAAAATATAGAAATATATAAAAATATAGAAATAAAATATATAAATCACAACTATATAGTATTAGTTGGTCACAAATCAAAAGGAAACACAAATTCATACAATAATAAAAAAAAAGCAAAACTACCTGTCATCAGTGATTTCTGTCCTGTCCAGTCTTACAGCTGTTTAGTGCCAAAGAAACACACAGAGTCCTACATTAATTATAAACCAGTTGGCCTATTAGCTCAGGCTTTCTTATTAACTAACTCTAACATCTTACATTAACCTATAATTCTTGTCTGTGTTAGCCATGTGGTTTTGTATCTTATATCAATGAGGCATTCCCATCTTGCTTTCTCTTGGTCTGTATGATGACTGAAGACTGAGTCTTTCCTCTTCCCAGAATTCTCCTTTTCTCGTTATCCCCACCTATGCTTCCTGCCTGGTCAGCCCACCTATACTTCCTTCCTGGCAACTGGCCAATAAGCCTTTTTTTTAAATTTATTAGATTTTATTTAAAAAATACCGGTCCAAGTTCCCATTATCTCCCCTCCTCCCATTCACTCCATACACCCTCCCACCCCACCCCCATCTAATCCTCAGAGAGGGTAAGACACATTGCCTTACAGAAGGTCCAAGGCCCTCTTTACTATATCTAGGCTGAGCAAAGTATAAATTTAAAGAGAATAGAATCCCAAAAAAGCCAGTACATGCAGTAGGGATAAATCCTGAGGCCCCTTAGTCTGCCCCAGCCATGCAACTGTCACCTCCATTCAGAGGGACCAGCTTGGTTCTATGCTTATTTGTTCCTAGTCTGGCTGGAGTTGGTGAGCTCCCATTAGCTCAGGCAAATTGTTTCAGTGGGTGAACCCATCATAGTCTTGACCTCCTTGTTCATATTCTCATTCCTTCCACTTTTCAACTGGACTTTGGGAGCTCAGTCCAGTGCTATGATTTGGGTCTCTGCCTCCATTAATTGCTGGATGAAGATCCTATGGTGATATTTAAGATAATCATTAGTCTGACTACAGGGCAAGCCAAGATCGGGCCCCCTCTCCTTTATTGCCCAGGGTCCTAACCAATCAGCATTCTATTAAACCAGTACAAGTGACAAATCTTTACAGAGTAAAAGACCATTTTCCCACAGCACCACCCTAAAACATCAAATCAGGAGATAGTAAGATGGTTCATAAAGTAAAGCACTTGCCTAAGCCCACTGACCCAATTTTGATTCCCATAGTACACATGCTTTAAAGAGATAACCAAATCATGCAAATTTTTGTCTGATCTCAATGTATATACATGCACATCCACATTCACATGCACAAACACCTCACACAAATAAATAAATTCCAAAACATAAATTCAAAGTTATAACTCATTAAAAATGAGGTAACCCAGATACAGAAAGACAATTATCATATGTAGTCACTTATAAGTGGCTTTTAAACATAAAGCAAAGAAAACCAGCCCACAAATCACAGTCCCAGAGAACCTAGACAACAATGAGGGTATTAAGAGAGACATACATAGATATAATCTACATAGGAAGTAGACAAAGACAAGATCTCCTGAGTAAATTGGGAGCATGGGAACAATTTAAAAGACACATCATAAATCTAGCAACAAAATGGTCAACCACATCTTAAAATCTGTAGCTTTTCAGAAAGTCAGTTCCAGCTGTGGCCGTCCTCCTGCACACTGCCAGACACATCTTCACTGTTACCTACCCCACGATCATGGCCTGCTCAAACTCATATGTGTACTCCTTCTTCCTCACTTAATCTTTTACAAGTTACCTCAAACCTACCCAGGCAGTTCTGGCCTCCCAAAGAGTGTAGATGGTGTGCAAATTCCAGCATTCTAGGGGTGCAGGAAGGTGGAGCTTCTCTCTCTCTCTCCTCTCTCTCTCTCTCTCTCTCTCTCTCTCTCTCTCTCTCTCAGAGGAAAATTACATAGAATCATTCACCAGAGTAGAAATATCTGCAGCCCCTCACACAGAGCATAGACCGACCACCTGTAGCATGTATAAAATGTCTTATCTATTGTTCCACAAAAGCCTTTTCTCTTTCTCTAAGCCTACATGCTTCAATTCATAGCCATGTCTTCCTTTTCTGGCTGGCTCTCATTACATGACTCATGACGCTGGTTATGATAGTACCATGGCCTGGAAAAAATCCCAAATTTGAGTAATTTCTACCTGTGCTAAATTTCTGGAGTAGTTCTTTCCTGGGCTCTGCCGAAAAAAAAAAAAAAAAAAAAAAAAAAAAAAACCTGCAATGTCAAAGGTTGAGGCATTCTTTTGATTTACATTTCATCATTACTTAATAAAACCTGGTCCTACAGCAAGAGTTACAACTGATTTTTAGCCAGTTGTTAACACTAAAGATTGCTGAAAAATGTCCAAATACAGCATTTGGTGTACCAGGAAATATTCCAAGGTTCATATTTCAAAATAATCAAAATTGTTTTCAAAACTACTTTAAAAAAGTTAGTCTATAAGAAAAGAGAATTTTTTTTATAATGGAAGGTTGACAACTTTTATAGTTTCTTTTTTCCTAGTAGTGTTTCCATCTGTAAAGCGTCTAGAGGCTAAGGCACTCAAATCCGTGAATAATATGTTTTTTTTTTCCACATTCATATTTATTTATCACAATTTTTTTATATTTGATGTAGTAAGAGGTTAAAAACAAATAAATCAGTTAGCACAACATTTTGTAATTAAAGTTATATGAATATTTCTCTGTATTTTCAAAAAAGCATCACATATATTACTGTTTTTTACTGGGACTACCATGAATTAGCTAATTAATAGGACACGAAGTCATGGGCAAAGGGGATGGTGTACATTACCACTTAATCATATCTCATTACTGATTATCTGGGAAAAAATCAATCAGCAATATTTTTATTTAATTGATGTTTAGAAATAAAATTATAGAAATCTTCTTAGTATAATTAGCTTTGGCCAAAGGCATGCTTCTTTTAGAAGATTTGAACATAGCTTAACCTAAGTGGTAAGGCAGAGCCCTAATGTGGAAGTCTTTTTCCCTTCCCATTCTGCTCTTGAAAAATATGTCATAAGGAATGGGTCTAAATGAAACTCACATAATTTTCAAGTTCATATCAATCCTCAAACACAGAAGTTATATACCCTTCAATCAAGGTAAAAAATTATAACCCTGAGCTGCATTTCTATCAGAGAGAGGCAAATGTTGTGATTTCTAAACTGAAATCAAATTTAACTGGAATGATTCAATAAAATGATGGTATCATTATGAATTTTGCACTTTTTCTTAAGGTTTGATTAGTCTAGACACCTGAGTTGAGAAATGACTGCTGTTTGATACTTCAAAGCAGGCTTGGAAACTTTGATTAAATATTTATGTTAAATGGAGATGACTTAAAATGTGTTCCAATCAAGACACTAGCAAGCTGGATATGCAGCTATGTCAGTGTAAGTATCAGTTTAAAGCAATGTAATTTGAAGTTCACCCAACTTTAGAGGGATGGCCTTCAGGCTGACATTCCTCAAATAAATTTGGGCAAGCTTTATTACTGTGGTAGCTTTCAAGGACCTCAAGATCTAAGGGTTCTCAGAAATTTTCAAAAACAGTGAAAAGAAATGAGATATGGCTTCTTTCTGTGTCCCCATCTTTTGTGTGACAACAGTATATCATGTCATACCCTCTTTCTTTCAAACATAACTTTAAGATAACCTTTTAGGGTAAGTCTTATTCTTAATTTTTACTTTTACAAAAATTTTCAATCTTGGTTTGATCCCTGATTATTTGAGATTTAATGTGTTTGTTCAATTAAAAATAATCCTATTGGCTATTCTGTCATACTTGTTAAATCTATAAGATATTTACATTGATATTCTAAGAAAGAACACTAGTAGCCATCAATTACCTAACTCAGTATCTTCATAGACATGTATATTTTTTCCCTTTTAATCTTTCCAACTCATATATATATATATATATATATATATATGGAACAGTAACCTGGTAGAAATAGCTTCCATGGTTCCCTTAACAGCCAAAATCTGCTGATATTGGAATCCCTTATAAAAGATGTCACAGTATTTATGTCTGCAACTCCTCCCTCATACTCGAAGTCATCTTTGAAAACTTTCAATTTCTGATAGAGTGTTGTGGTACTATACTTCCATGGGCAATGAGAAAAAAAAAGCCTGTCTGTTTATGAACATACACATATGCAATTGTTCCGTCCAGTAGTTTTGATCCTTGGTTGATTAAATCCATAGTCATAGATGTTCAGATATGGTGGGCTGGCTACATTGTCTATAATTTATTTACTGCCTGCCTGCACAACTTCCCCAAGTTTCCTGTCTAATCATAGCATCTACTCTGGCCTCAAAGTCCAGTGCTTTTCACACTAGTTTTCCTACCATATGCACTATTGGCCAGTCACAGCCTACCCTCGTGGTTCCAAATAAGTCTCAAGTAAAGTTTAGTTGCTACAAATCAACATTCAGAATGTTATAGATTGTATACATACTTTGATAGTTTTGCAATTCCAACTTGTGTTGGCTTTTGCATTCTCTAATAGAGCCATGAAATACTCTTTTTCATTTACTGCAAAAGAGTAGTGTGTACTTGCTTTATAAAATTCAAAGAACTGACTTTTTTAAGTGAATATGGAAGGATGCCTAAATGTATCCTCACTCACTCAAGAGAAACCAATGTTAACATGATACTATGAAGCCACGCACATCCAGACAACACTAGTTGGGCTCAGGAGAAAAGAAAGGAGGAGGAAAGGAAGAGAAAGAGAATTCTGTTCTAGATACTCTCCTTTGCTTTGAAAATTGAAGCATACAGAAAAATATGTACAATATGCACATATGTGTGACACTGTTTTGCTATATTCATTTGTTATCAAACTTAAGATGAAACACTATTTAATTAAAGCTTTATGATGAAGAGAAATTATTTGATGTCACAAAGTATTAGTTGGTTTCAAGACACCCTAAGTCATTTAAAAATAAGTACTTTACTTGTGACTAATTTCATTGGAAATAAAAATTGAGACACAACAATTATCCTCTTTAATACTGCTCAGTTTTTATCTGGTGTCATTTCTAATGCTCTCAGAATCAACCCTCTTGTTTTTTAAATAATTGAACAGTCTTTTTCACTGCTTCTTCATGATTTTAATTTATATGTAATTTTGATTGCCTTGACCTTATATTAAACTTATATAAACCTTCACCTTTCCTTCTCTGGTTATTTATTCAGTTTTCATATGTTCCAAATATAAAATTCGTGGAATAAAATAAGCCTCTGTATAATGTAATTTTCGTATCTAGGTCACAAACCACAACTTGCTTGCCAAGACTTACCTGGAATCTCACATGATCAAATGTCCACTCCTATCTAGGACAGGAGAACATAATATGATGAAGATAGTCACTATCTTCTGTCTGAAGACAGAAGAGTGATAGTGAATGACTTGGCTAGAATGTGCTTGACTGCACCTGCTGGGAAGGCACATTGTGGATGTATCAACATCTGGTTGACTCTGCTTTTTATTACCATGGCATTGACACATTAATGTCACATTAACCTCCAGCCATGAAAATGCATAACTTGCTCACAGAGAAAACACTGTGTGTGCAAATCGCTCCCAAGCACCACAAGTTCCGAAGGGCTCTCCTTACTGTCTTAGGCATTGCTCCTTTACACATACATCTTTCTTCAGAGAGAGAGTAAGGTAGGTGTTTTCTTTAAGTTGCTGAGTCCAGTATTGAGTACCCTTTCCACTAGTGCAACACATATGATTCCCCTATCTTTTCAAGAGATAAGAAGTGGACACCCACTCTATTTCTTCACACCTCTGAGACATGTCTATAAAATCTAAGCACAGGTACGATATATGGTATTCATCCTCATCGTCTCACTCATCATCTATTGATATATAGTAATAATAGTAATAATATTTTCTAACATGTCTATGTTTGTATAAAATCTTTCTCTTGCTAGTCAATGTGATTTTAAGTGCCATAAATAATTCATATCAAGTAATCAGAAATCTAGAACTTTTTAAAAATAAACTGTCTTGCTAAATTATTTTTAAAAATGACTTTACCAAAGGCCAAATGCTATGCATAATAGTCTACCTGAGGACTTGAGCTAAAAGAAATCTAATAGGATTTGAAGATGCAATTTGGGTATCACATCATGGAACAGAAGGATCTTATTCCATTTTCAGATATTGATTTCCACCCAGAATACACTGCTCCAGAACGGTGACTCAGCTAGGAGGAGGAGAACTCAAATTCTTTTGAATTCAGTGAACATTGTGAAGGAGGTTGGAGTAAATGGGGCTGATAAAAGAAAAAACAAATGGAATTGGATAGTAGTTGCCAAGTTCTAATGAGAAAGACATAAAACCATGTAATGCAAGTTGACCACTACATATTATTAAGCTGAATTTTGTTTTAGTAGTCAGTAGCTGTGTCAAAGTATATCACAATATGCTAAATTATGAAAAAGAAACCAAGCCTCCGGTTTTAATTAGCATAATTAATATAATTAATATATTTCTAATTTGCACACATTTAATTAGATTTCCAGTGGTCATTTTTTTCTTTGTCATGCAATGCCTGTCACTATAACTTCTTTAATGTGATGTTGGCCAGCTATGTGACAATGTGATCTGTGCATGTCATAGCAAAAGTCTTCTAACTGGTCCTGGCTCTGCTTGATACACACCGATGCTCTCCATGCTCCTCCAAGTCAAAGCTATTGATATTCCCATCTTCACGCAGTCAGCCAAGAAGTTCAAAAAATAATTATTAAAAAAGAATATACTTTGCCTTCAGTGCAATAAATTCTTCATTTTGTGGTTCAACCAACTAGATTGAAATAAGTATACCTGCATGAACATGCTGCATTAGTTTCTTATCTTGATATTTTAAAAGATAGACTATATTATACTTGTATCTGAGAGGTTATTAAACAGTCCCCTATCCATGAAAAAAACAAATAAAAACACAACCAATAATCATAGTCATCTGCCAAGTTAATAGCACTTGTTGCTCTTCCAAAAGACCCAAAGTTGAATCTCAAACCCTCACACCAGGCAGAACACAACCACAATAACTCAAGTCCAAGGCGTCTGATACCAACTTCTCATATCTGTAAAATGCAATGCACAGATACATATGCATAAATATAAGAAACAGCTATGAAGGTTTCTTCAATTGACCTGAGCTCAGAATTGAGACATAGTAATAATTAATAATAATAATAACTTAAAAATCAATGAGGAACTAGGAAAACATTGTGACATGAAAAAATTAATAAATATTACCCAAAACATTCTGGGAAAATTTTAAGGAGTTCACTATCTGTATCATACAATTTGTAAAAATTAAAAGACATCAAAACATGAGTGGGAATGTGAGTCACAGCTTTATGAAGAATTAATAAAATTATCAGGTTTGTCTCTAATCATTTTAGAAGCTATAAGGTTCTTATAAAACACATAAAAACAAGGCAAAAAGACAATTTCCCACCTAGAATCTAGACCTAACATTATTTATTTTGAGGGTAGATTAAAGAAATTTTCAGCCTTGAAAGTTACCCAATGATTTTCTTCCACTGAGCCATTGTTATAAGAGTAACATAATCCATAAAAAAGAGGTAATAAATAAGAAATAGAAACACATAGGAGCAAGGGGGAAAGACACAATCAGAGTAAAAGAAAATGGAAAATTCAAAGAACAATGAAAAAAAAAACCCAGGGATACTTCTGAAGTTCTGTCTTTCAGAGTAATTTATATACATGTGCTCCATAGTGACGGAGATCAGGAAATGTGTATTTTAAAAGAGAGAATTAAGAATGGCCAATTAGCTTATTTGCTAATGGTTTGAAGAAGATTTAAATCATCATAAAATATATTTCATCTATTGGAATCTAAGAAAAAAGGGGAAATGATAATGATAAATTTCAGGTAAGTCAAGACTCAGAAAAAACAGCAAATACTGAATTATCAGTTAATAATAACAATGTATTCACAATGGTGTAAGTGTATGTATAAATAAAAGTTATTATAAAATACTTAATGTAGCTATGGCAATGGTATGGAGAGAAATATTTCATAATCATGATAAAAGATAGACACTCGTTTCAATCACAGGAATTCAACAAATTAGTTCAAATACGATTAAAAGTAAAATATTCAAGGAAGCGTCATAAACATATAGTTTAGAAATATTCAGAAAATCTGGAAAGATTCGGAAGAAAGAAAAATTGGGAATATCTAATCATATAAGGAAGACATGGTACAGATCATTAGTTTTGAAAATGTACCACTATCACATTCTGTTATGGTAACTATAATTAAGAAAAACTAGGGTTGGGTTTTATAAAAAAAAAATGTTGAGAAGGCAAATTAATTAATGATTTTGTCTGCTATGTCTTGCAGCCCAGCAGACACTATGTCTTACCTAAGAAGGAAAACTGAGGAATGCCAGCAAGCAGAGAACTACTTATGTCAGAAACTAATAGAACTTCATGGGACAAACTGAAAGCAGACCTGTTTGCTGTACTTTGAGATATTATGTTTCAATGATTTTTGTTTATTACAGCCTTTAAAATTTTCATACATGTATTCCATGAATCTTCCTCATACCCACATTTCACACGAACCCTCCTCCAGTATCCCACTAAATCTCCCCAAAACATCTCATTCCCAATACCATGTTTTGTTTCACTGAGCCCACTTGGCTGTACCTCCAAATGCATGAGTGTCAGGTCATCCACATGGCATATGTTATCAAACAATGACCACCATCCTAAAGCAGAATGACTCTACCTCCCTCAGCAGTCAACAACTGCCCAAAGCTCTATATCAGATATGCAGCTTCAAAATCCCATCCCCCCACTATGATTGACAGCTGACCAGATCTGATAAAGGCCTTATGCCAATAACCAGATCTGCTGTGAGTCTATATGTACAACAGCCATGTTGTATCCCTTATATTTTTTGTGGCCTCTCCTCTGAAATATACCTTGAGATTTGTAGAGGTAGTAGTGACTTTATACATAAATTTCCTATCTATGTCAGGCCATTGACAATGTCTTACTCTTTTTTTTTCTTTTTTTATTGATTTTATTGAGCTATACGTTTTTCTCTCCTCCCTCCGTGCTTCTACCCTCCCCTTCCCAATTTACTCAGGAGATCTTGTCTTTTTCTACTTCCCATGTATGTCTCTCTTAGGGTTCTTATTGTTGTCTAGGTTCTCTGGGATTGTGATTTGTAGGCTGTTT
>NW_004949107.1:2582297-2591788 GCF_000317375.1 Microtus ochrogaster
CCAAAAGTGATATTGCTGGGTCTTGAGGAAGGTTGTTTCCTAATTTTAGGAGAAATTGCCATACTGATATCCAAAGTGGCTGTGCCAACTTGCACCAACAATGCATAAGGTTTCCCTTTACCCTATAACCTCTCCAGCATAAGTTGTCATCGGTGTTTTTGATGTTGTCCATTCTTAACAGATATAATATGGAATCTCAGAGTTGTTTTGATTTGCATTTCTCTGATTGCTAAGAATGTTGAGCATTTCCTTAAGTGTCTTTCAGCCATTTTAGATTCCTCTGTTGAAAGTTTTCTGTTTAGATCTATATTTCATTTTTTTTATTGGATCATTTGTTCTTTTGATGACCAATTTCTTGAATTCTTTGAATATTTTGGAGATCAGCCCTCTGTCTGAAGTGGGGTTTGCGAAGATCTTTTCCATTCTGTATGCTGCCATTTTGTCTTGTTGACCATGTCCTTTGCTTTACAGAGGATTCTTAGTTTCAGGAGGTTTACTTTATTAATTGTTTCTCTCAGTGTCTGTGCGACTGGAGTTATATTTATGAAGTGATCTCCTGTGCCAATGCTTATTGACTTATTCTTATCACTTTAAAGAGTAATGACTTTTTGCATTAACTACTATTTTTAGAACATTACGTAGAAGCCAAATTAATGGTTTCTCTAACCAATTCTGAAAGCAGCACAAATAAATCGGTACCAACATAAATACTTAAAAGACAACTTGACAAAATGACTATTTAGAAAAACAATATCATTAAGTTCTGCGCTTAAGCTTATGAACTCACAAGTTACGAGTTTTGACCAAGTTTACAGTACCAGACATAAATCCCCTATATAGTAGGCCTCAGTTCTTGTTAAGAGAGTGGTTAACTTCATAAACACTATTATCACTATTGCTGCAATGGGGACATTTTGCCTTGTTGATGAATATTGCAATATTCATGTTCCATCACAAAAGAGCTTTCTGAATACAAATGCATTAAATCAAACCATATAGAATATATTATTTAAGCTAGGCACCATACAATCACTTGTTCTCTGCATTTTGATCAGTTGTGGTTTGCTATAATAGTCTCCATCTGCTGATAAAAGACGGTTATTTAATGAGGTTGAGACTTACACTTCTTCTTTGGGTATATGAAGAGAAATATCCAGAATCTAATTAGAAATTACACTAGTTTAGTAAATTGGCAGTTTCAGGTTCTCTTCTGAAAACCATGATTAGTCCCAGATAATCATCTAGGTTTCCTGTATAAGGCATGATTTTCCACTTTTTGAGTAGGCCTTAAGTCCCATTAGAGAGCTCTTGGTAAATACCAAGATAAATATAGCACTCTTACACCCCTAGGGTTGTTATGCCATACTGGTCACCATGACACTTAGGTGTCACAGCTAAGTGGGATCATTGGTTGTTTCCCTCCCTTAGAAGTTTGCATAGCCTGTTATGGTTCCATACAAGCTGGTCCTCAGGAAGGAGGCTTTCAGCTGGTACATTTACAAGAGAATGCCTGCACCTAAGGCTCAGTGATCATCACATAAAAAGGTAAAGAAAGATTGAAAGAGTTAGAGGTACAGGAAATTTGCTGTGAGATTGGGCCTCCTAGACTGTCAGAGAATCTACACTCAGGAAGTCTCAGCAACCTGATCTTCTGAACAGAATTTAAACAAGGATTATACCAATAGATATGTTAACACAGAAAGAAGAAATCTTATGAAGATCCAACCCTAGACAAAGAAGTACAAGTAATAAAGAAATGCTGAGACTGAAATAGTCTTACGAGAAAAAAATCCCTCAGTTGATTATTCAGACTGTATATAAGATTATACCTACCAACTGAGTAAGTTGTATTCCTGTATTTAGGAATGCAAGCATAGACAAACACACACACACACATATATATAAAGAAATAATAATGCATATATACATTAATAACTGTATATATACACTTATATGCATATATACATAATTAAAAGAAATAAATAATTGAATATATACTTAAATAATTGTATACACACACACATATATATATATTTATATACACATAATTAAAGTAAAAAGGCCATTAGTTTGAGAGAGAGAAAGGAAAGCTCCATGAAAAGATTAAAAGAAGTATAGGGAATAAGAAAATGATGTAATTAAATTTTAATTTCAAAAAATTATAATACAACTAAAAATATGGCCTTATTGTTGTTTTGATTTTTGTCTATGAAAATCATAACTCAAAAGGACCATTTAAACATTTTGCAGTTACTTATTAAATTCTAAATGTTAACGCTTATTGACCACTTTGAGACAGAATAGAGCCAGAATCATTCTGTCACTGTTCTAAGATGTGCACAAAGGTCTCTTTAAGTCTCAGTTTAGAAAAACTTTCATTTGGTCATCAGGGGGTGTAAGGTACTGATTCTAGTGAGTTCAGAAAACATCGGTAACTAAATACACAGAGGACACCATCTCAAGGTAGAGAATGAATCCTTTCACTTCATGTGCATTATTTTGTATTTTATTTTTACTTCATATTTTTAAAGAAATCACTAGGCAGAGCTTGAAGTAGAAGATTAGAACTCCTGATGATAACACATCTAAATTAATTCTCGTGAGATGGATAAAGAAAAACATTCATGTGTATATCACGTGGAATGGGATGGGAAGCTTCCATATCTTCATGGTCCAAGTCTTCATTTTATTTATTTCCAAATTTCCACTTTTGAAAGAGCAGCAGCTTTTTAAATTACTCCCTGCACTAGTAACGCATTCTACTCAGCACATGGCATTCAAGACTCATTTGACCAGGGAAGAAATGTTATAAGAATTAAACAACCGAAAAGGATGCGAACCCAGGGAGACTAATCCATTAATTCAATGATATTACCACTTCACAACACGTAAAATGCTATTGATACTCATTACAATTAATAAAGAATATGTACAGTTGATTGAGATATCAATTTTCTTTTGAAAATTCTAAAGGAATGTGTCAATATTTGGTGTGGGACAATGGTCTGTATTCTGTTAATTATATTTTAAATAAACACTGATTGCCAGTAGTCAGGCAGGAAATACAGGCGGGAACAACCAAACAGGAAGTAGAGGCAGGTCAAGGAGAACAGAATTCTCAGGAAGAGGACACAGTCCTTTACCCAGCCACAGAGGAAGCAAGATGTGACTGCCTTGCTGAAAAAGGTACCGAGCCATGTGTCTAACATATACTAGAATAATGGGCTAATATAAGTTTTAAGAGTTAACTAGAAGCCTGAGCTAATGGGCCAATTAGTTCATAACTAATGTAGACCTCTGTGTGATTTCTTTGGAACTTAGTAACTGTGGAGACCAGGCAAGACAGAAAACCTGACAACAAGCAGGCTCTCATGTTACAAGTATTTTGTGATGTATTGTATCAATATAAGAGACTAAACTGAGTGAATATTTCAAGACATTTATGTTGGTGTTAATGTAAGAAAGGGTTCAAATTAAGTGGTTTGCTCAATAAGTGTAACATCTTGAAAATATTTCAATAACTACCAGTATATATATATACTTAGCAAAGTTTATAATTAATTATATCTCAGAAAATGTAATACAATTATTAGCATTTTAAGAAATCTCCAGTAGAATTATTGGGAATCAAATACATTTTAGATTGATGATGAAATATTTAAACAATAACTTCCTAAGTGGGGAATATTTGAGAATTTAACATGTTAATTTAAAAATGAACAGGTCTAACTTCACAGTGTCCAAACTTCATAATATAATATTTAGGCATTAAATCATTTATTGAAACACTTATTCATTTGTATGCAAATGTAAATTTTTAAGTAAATGTTTACTAGGTACTAAAATAACAGGTGAATCAAACATATATTCTTTGTTTCCTGTGTTTATTATGAAAAGAATAAAAAATAAAAGATAAAATAAGTTTCAAAATTATTCTATAAAAAGTAAAGTTATATAAGATTAAACATGCTTGCTACAGAATGTGCAAATGGTCATTTATGAGACCCATACACCCTGAACTAAGCTATGTTTTTATGTGTCCATATGTTTCATATAGGAAAGGTGTTTACCAATTTCATAGTTACCACTCATCCATCCAGACTGAGCCAACACTTCACAAATATACCTCTTCAGAGGCAGTAGGAATATTGTCAAAAGTCACTTTTTTGACATTTTGTGAATTGCAGATTTATCCATTACTGTCAGGGAAGACCCTAGATGGGGTCTGAATGTCATGATTATTTCAATATACTTTTCTTCGAATATGAAGAGTGCACAAATCTTATGGATCACAGCAGAGTTTATAAATCTCTGAAATCATTATAAATTATTTATCAAAAAGTATTTATGTTGCCATGAGGAGACAGATAAAGGACCATTACAAACATCAACTTCTATACAAGAGAAAAGAAAAATGATGACTGCCAATGTTTAAAGTGTAACTCTAGACCAGAGTACCTCATGATGTGCTGTGAACTTATCTGAGCATTCTATTCTTCAAGGGCTTCCTTCAACAAGTGTTTTACTGGGGAATATTCCAAGTGAGTTTTCTTTATAGATGATATCTTTCAAATGTTGAACTCACTAAAGGCCATGTTGAAAATAGTTTTAAGTAAAATTTCCTCAATTTATACTGACTGAGCAAGTAAATATTTCCCGCTAAAATGGCAAAATTGTGTTTAAATAAAAAGCCTCTCATATCAATTTAGGTCATGAGTTTACTTACATATTTTCCGCTTATCAGGTTTTAGGTGTGAGTGAGGCCTGAGTGGTTATCAACACACCTCAATAGTGAAGTTTTGCACGCAGTAAACCTGAGCCCACATATTGCACAAATTCACAAGGAGATGTGACTTCTGGAGGAGTACACAGCTGGCAAAGAGAGGCCCTGAACTTTAGGGAACTTGTGAATAAATTGAAATTTAGAAGTAGTTTTAGATCAAATTTTTTCAGACAATACATTTTATGGACTGATTAGCATGCTTCAATTTAGTGTAAGTCATTAGAAATGACAATTAGATTTAGCTTGTATGACATGGAAGGGAGGCAGTATTTTGAAAGAAAAGGAAAACATATCATATTTCTCCAGAGTATTAAACATTCTAAAAAATACAACATACTATATAACATATCTAATATTCAGTTAAAAAAATTAAAAACTGAAGAATAGTTTCTTAGAAATGTATAAAATATATACATTTGTTTGCCTCTGACCTGGAGGTTTTCTAATCTTTAAAGAGGAAATTTTAAAATGTTATTATGCATATATCTAATTTTCAAATTAATGTATCAATTTTATGCAAGATAAATAAAAGAAGTAGAAAACAATTCATAATTATCTTGGGAAATACGTGGTATCTAATAAAACAGTAACTTGAAATTATAATGCAGTCTATCTTATTCAGATTAATGAATGGATATCTCTGTTTTCAATAATTTAGTCACTTTGTAGAATATCAATTTTAATTGTATGTGTTTTCATGGCATTTCCAAGTAATATAAACACTGACAAAATTAATATATAAATATACCTAAAACTGTATATTGACCAAAGAGTAATTGAGAGATAAAGCTCATTTGTTAAAATAGCTACAACATTAAAATTTTCAGTTTCTCATTGTACTGTAAGAAGCATGTTTATTTTATTCCTGGATAGAGTTCAACTTAATTACCAGGTATATGAATAATGAATGCTTCCTGTAAATAATGCAGGAAGTTGACTTGACTAAAGTCACTTTTCCTGCATATGACTGACACTTGTATTATGTATAGAAACAGTGCTCTAACCTCTCAAAATAGGGGAAATACAGTAATGTGTGCATTAAAATAATCTAAGAACTATTTTTTTTCAATTACGGGTTAGAATGTCTTTCTGTTTTGAAAACTGTAAAACTAATCTATCTTTATATACAGATTAATTAACCTAAGGCAAACACCTGACTTTAGAAAGGTGCTTTAATTAACTTACTTTAAAGAATACGTAAATAATTGAATAAAAATTTAATTCTAGTTATGTTGCAATTTAAGTTGTGAAACAATAGCAACAAAAATCCAGCTTCATAGATTCTGCCCTAAATCAAGACTTTTATATATTATGGCTTTTACTACAGTTAAAAGAAATTATTATCTACTAGTTAAATATGTCAAATCCACACTTAGATTTCAATATGGAGAAATGAAATCAGTTGTATCAAGAGAAAAGAAATTATCTAAATGAAGATTTAGATGCCACTCTGTTGGAAATAACCATAAATAAAAGAGGGACAGAATTATAGAGTTGACTGCCTGAATTCTGAAGCCCAACACAACCCAGGAGTCCCTATATTTTCCTGCATGGCTGCTCTCATAAAATCTATCTGTGCCCTCCGTGTATTTCATGGTTGTTTTCTGCCAGTCCAGCTAGTCCCTCCAAGTGTCTGTGTGGCTGATTTCTGTTGTCTGAGAACAGTTTAGTAACAATTTTTGACTGGTTAGTTGCTGACAAAATCTTTAAATTTTTGAAGAAAGAAATTGAAGAGGACACAAGAAAATGGAAAGATCTCCCACACTCATGAGTAGGTAGAATTAACATAGTAAAAATGTCAATCTTACCAAAGGCAATCTACAGATTCAATGTGATGCCCATCAAAATCTCAACAAAATTCTTCACAGACCTCGAAAGAATAGTACTCAACTTCTTATGGAAAAGCAAATATCCCAGGAAAGCAAAAACAATCAAAACAAAAAAAGAAATCCCGGAGTCTTCACAATCCCTGACTTCAAACTCTACTACAGAGCTACGGTACTGGAAACAGTTTGGCATTAGCATTAGAACAGACAGGAGGAACAGGTGGAACTGAACTGAAGACTCAGCTATTAATCCACACACCTATGAACACTTGATTTTTAACAACGAAGCAAAAAATAAAATGGAAAAAAAAGAAAGCATATTTAACAAATGGTGCTAGTATAACTGGATATCAACTTGTAGAAGAATGAAAATAGATCCATGTCTACCACCATGCATAAAACTCAGTCCAAATGGATCGAAGACGTTAACATAAAGCCAACCACTGAACATCATGGAAGAGAAAGTAGAAAATACACTTGAATGCATTGGCACAGGAGACCACTTCCTAAATATAACCCCAATAGCACAGACACTGAAAGGAAAATTAATAAATGTGACCCCCTGAAACTGAAATTTTCTGCAAAGCAAAGGACATGGTCAACAAGACAAAATGGTAGTATAGAATGGAAAAAGATCTTCACCAACCCCTCATCAGACAGAGGTCTGATCTCCAAAATATACAAAGAACTCAAGAAATTGATCATCAAAAGAACAAATAAAAAAATGGAGTACAGACCTAAACAGAGAATTCTCAACAGAGGAATCTAAAATGCCTGAAAGACACTTAAGGAAATGCTCAACCTCCTTAGTCATCAGAGAAATGCAAATGAAAACAACACTGAGATTCCATCAGACACCTGTAAGAATATCTAAGATCAACAACACTGAGAACAACTTATGCTAGAGAGGATATGGGATAAAGGGAACACTCTTGAATTGCTGGTGGGAGTGCAAATTGGTACAGGCCCTTTGGATATCAGTATGGCAATATCTCAGAAAATGAGGAAACATCCTTCTTCAAGACCCAGTAATACCACTTTTACACATATACCCAAAGGATATCCAATCACACTACAAGGACATGTGCTCAACTATGATCATAGCAGCATTGTTTGTCATAGCCAGAACCTGGAAACAACCTAAATACCCATTGAGCAAAGAATGGAAAATGGAAATGTGATACATTTACACAATAGAGTACTAAACAGAAAAAAAAATAATAATGACATCTTGAAATTTGCAGGCAAGTGGATGAAGCTATAAAACATCATATTGAGTGAGGTAACCCAGACCCAGAAAGTCAAATAGCATATGTACTCACACATAAGTGGATTTTAGACTTTATAAAGCAAAGAAAACCAGCCTACAAATCACAATCCCAGGGAACCAAGACCACAATGATGAGGACCTTAAGAGAGACATACATGGATCTAATCTACGCGGGAAGTAGAAAAAACACAGTATCTCCTGAGTAATTTGGAAGCATGGGGTCCATGAGAGAGGGTTGAAGGGAAGGAGACAGGCTGTGAGGGGAGCAGAGAAAAATGTATAGCTCAATAAAATCAATAAAAAGAAAACTAAACACAGACAGTCAACATTCAATTAAATGAAGAGAAACTTAAAGTAATTTCACTAAATTCAGGAAAAAGACAAGGCTGTGTATTTCTCCATACCAATTCAACATAGTTCTTGAAGTTCTAGCTAGAGCTGTAAGACAACAAAAGGATATCAAGGTGATGAAAATTGGAAAGGAAGAAGTCAAACTTTGCTATTTGCAAATGATATGAGAGTAATGTAAGTGACCCCAAAAACTCTACCAGAGAACTCCTACAGTTGATAAATACCTTCAGTGATGTGGTAGGATACAAGATCAACTCAAAAAATCAATAGCCCACCATTTATGCAAATGATAAAGAAGCAGAGAAAGAAATCAGAGAATCATCACCTTTCACAATAGCCACAAATAACAGAATATCTTGGAGTAACACTAACCAAAGAAGTGAAAGACCTGCTTGACAAGAACTTTAAGTCCTTGATGATAGAAGTTGAAAAAGATATCAGAAATGGAAAGATCTTCCATACTCTTGGATAGATAGAATCAAAAGAATAAAAATGCAACCCTAACAAAGGAAATCTATAGATTCAATGCAATCCGCATCAAAATCTCAACACAATTCTTCACAGTCTTCAAAAGAACAATACGCAACTTCATATGGAAAAACAAAAAACCTAGAAGAGTCAAAACAATCCTGTATAATAAAGGACCTTCCAGAGGCAACACCATCCTTAATATCAAGATCTATTATAGAGTTACAGTAATAAAAAAACAGTTCGGCATTGGCATAAAAAGAGACAGGTTGACCAATGAAATCAAATCAAAGAACCAAATATTAATCCACACACCTATGAACATCAGTTTTTTTTAACAAAGAAGCTAAAATTATATAATGGATAAAGGAAAAATCCTTAACAAATGGGGCTGGTATAATTGGGTGTTAGCATGTAGACGAATTAAAATAGAATCATATCTATGCCCATGCACCAAACTCAAGTCCAAATGGATTAAAGACCTCAATAAAAAACTGACCACACTGAACCTGGTAGAAGAGAAAGTGGGAAGTAGTCTTCAATGCATGGACACAGGAGACCACTTCCTAAATATAACTCCAGTAGCACAGACACTGAGAGCAACAATAAACAAATGACACTGAGAAACTTCTATAAAGCAAAGGACACAGTCAATAAGACAAACAAGCAGCCTACTGAATGGGAAAAGATCTTCACCAACCCCACATCAGTCAAAGGACTGATCTCCAAAATGTATCAAGAACTCAAAAAATTAGATAACAAAATACCAAATAGAGCAATTAAAAAAATGGGG
>NW_004949107.1:2592379-2597757 GCF_000317375.1 Microtus ochrogaster
GAGTTGAAGATTATATAATTGTAATTACTCTCTACATTATTTAGATCTTGAGATAGAATGTCTGGTAAACTTTTGTTCTCAATATTATTTGTTATATTTATTATTTGTTATTGTTTATAGTTGTAGTTAGTTTATTTCTGTCTTATTTATACAAAAGGGGGAGACGTAGAGAGAGCCCGCCTTTTGGGGGCGGGACGGCTCGGGCAAATGTTTACTTAAATTGGGGCACGCAGACATTACAGCCCATTTTCCCGTTTCCTGTTTCGGTGCATCGCTGGAACTCCGGTTGCGTGAGTGTGCTATTTACATTAAAGTTGTATCATCTTATACCAATTTGTCTGTATTAATCCGATCTGCCTTCAGAGAAAGATGTGAACTTGAGGGAATGGGATGGTTGAAATTGGGGAAGGGTTGAGACCTAGAACAAGGAAAGAGATACCTTGATTGAGGGAGCCATTATGCAGCTTGCAAAAAACCTGGCACTAGAAAATTTCCAAGGAATCCATAAGGATTACGCCAGCTAAGTCCCTAAGCAATAGTGGAGAAGGTTCCTGAGCTGGCCATGCCCTGTAGTCAGATTGATGACTATCTTAAATTATACCAAAGCACCTTCATCCAGTCGCGGTTGAAAGCAGAGGCAGAGATCCACAGTGGGTCACTAGGCTAAGTTCTCAAAGTCCAGTAGAAAAGCGGGAGGAATGAGAATAAGGGCCAAGATGTCAAGTCCATGATGGGGCTACCCACTGAAAGAGCTTTCCTGAGCTAATGGGAATCCACCAACTCTTGCCTGACAGTGAAGGAACCAACATAGGACCAAACTTGATCCTCTCAATGTGAGAGACAGTAGTAGTATGGCTGGGGCAGACTGTGGGGCCACTGGCAGTGAGACCAGGACTTATCCCTACTGCTTGAACTGACTTTTTAGAACCCATTCTCTTTAGATGGACACCTTGCTCAGCCTAGATACAGTGGAGAGGGCCTTGGCTCTGCCTCAAAGCAGTGTACTAGAATTGTTGACTCCCTGTGGGAAGCCTTACACCCTCTGAGGAGTGGGTGGGGGTGGGTTGGGGGAAGAAAAGGGGAATGGGAGGAGAGGAGGAAGTTGGAGCTGGGGGACTGAAATTGGAATGTAAAATATGAAAAGACGGTTTTAAAAAAAATAAAAAATAAAATTAAACTCTCATACATGTTCTGGAATGGATGGTGTTGCTTTCTTAAGAGCCTTCTTTCTCTTAGCACTCACTCACAAACTATATTCAAAACGATCTTTAATAAGCCTGAATTCTGCTTCATACTGGCTTACTCTGCAATTCTTTTCTTTTTAATATTTATTTTGTTTGGGGGACTCTTCTCTCAACACTTTATATTTTGAGATTATAATTACACCATTTCTCCTTCTGTTTACTCACTCCAAACATTCTCATATACCCTTGCCATATTCATAGTCCATGGCCCTTTTTCATTAGTTATTATTGCACGTAGATATGTATATAGATAAACATTCCTAAATATAACCTGCTCAGCTTGTATAATGTTTCCTATAGGTATGGATTCAGTGCAGACCTTTTGGCAGTAGACAATCAAAGGGTATCATCTTCCCTGGGAAAGATCACTTCTCCTGTTCTCAGCTTTTCTAGGTTGCCTATAATTCTATATATAGTGGTAAATCCTCTTGGCTGTTTCCATTTCTATTTTTCCATGTCCGTTGATGGCACCCTTGTTCAGCTCATGTTTGAACAGTCTGTTGCTGATTATTTAGCAAGTTAGTTTCTGACATTACTAGGAGGGACAGTTTCAAAGTAAACACCCTGATTTGTTGACTCTTACATTCATTTAAGGCCTTCTTCTGGAGTGTTCCCTGAGCCTTTGGTGATGGAGTGTTTCTTAGATGTATCTATTGGGACTGGGGTGCACAACTCTGCATTTTTACTTGTTATAGTTGTCAGTAATAATCTTCATCCGTTACAAAGAAAAGTTTCCTTAATGAGGGGAAAGACTATAGCAATCTGTTGGTATAATAACAAACGTTTATAGATGTTGTTAGGGATTATGCCAGCTTAGTAAATTGTGGTTGTAGATTTCCTCATACATGAATGAATAGTGTATTTACACCATTTCTACTCCATGTTCTCCCCTTTTTAGCTACTTCTTTGCCCCCAAACTATCACCTAATTTCATGACCACTTTTTTTAAATTATTATGGTTAATCTGTTTCAGTGACTTCTCCCTCCCTCCCTCCCTCTCTCTCTTTCTCTTTCTCTCTCCCTCTCTCTCTCTTACACAGACAGACACTTATACACACATGCATGCACACATAAACACACATAAACACACACACACAAACATTGCATCCTTCTGAATCAGGTAGTGTTGCTCATATGGACATGTGCTTAAGGATGAGAACTTAGAATCCAATAACCTCTTAGGCAGCTATTCTCTCCAAAAATTTCATTCTCCTATTTTTTAACAGCTTTAAATTGCTTGTAGCTCTTCATCCAGGGGTGGTACTGGTGTGGGATGTCCTTTTGTTTATGTATTGCTTTTATTGGTTGATGAATAAAGCTGCTTCTGCCAATGGCTTAACAAAGTAAAGCTAGATAGGAAATATGAACAGAGATACATAGAAATACATAGGCAGAATCATAGAAATGCCATTTAGCTGCCAAAGGAGAAAGATGCCAGAACATTATCAGTAAGCCACAGCCATGTGACAGTAAATAGACTGAAAGAAATGGGTTAATTTAAATTGTGAGAGCTAGTTAGGAATATGCCTGAGCCATTGACCAAACACTGCTGTAATTAATATAGTGTCTGTATGATTATTCAGGTACAGGTGGTCAGGAAACAAAAGTGCAGTCTCCGTTTACATGGAACCTTGGGAAATTTTCCACATCTATATTGGCTGTCAACTGGTCATCATGCCATCATGCTGGTTATGTTTAAGCAACCATATTGTTAAGAGTTGGTGGGGATAACTACTGTGGTATCTTCTGCCTTTTACAATCTTTCTCCATCCTCTTCTGTGATGTTCTATAAGCCTTAGTTTTAGGACTGATATTCTTGGTTTATTTGTTGGGGCTGAAAATCCAATGCTTAGGTGTTCTCTGCATTTTATCAGTTGTATATTTGTGCTATGGACTCTATCTGCTGCAACAATAAGCTTCTTGTTGAAAGTTGAGAGCTACACTTGTCGATATAAAAGTAGGTATGTATAAGGCAATCAGGAATTATACAAGTTTAGAAAAGTAACGGTAGTCAACATTCATGATTTCTCAGTCATAGTCATTTGTTATATTTATAATACCAGATATAATCCTTTGCATTGAGCAGTTTTTAAGTCCAACTAGGAAGCTATTGCTTACCACAATATATAAGTGGCACTGTTGAACCTATTGGTATACCTTTATATGTATGTTATTGAGGAGGTTTTTGGCTTTACAACTGGGTATGTCTTTTAATTGCTTTTCTCTCTTGGCAGCTTCGATGCTAAAAGAACTGGTCCCCAGGGGAGGAAAGCTTCAAGTCAGTTTCAGCTCCATTTCTTCAAGTACTATGCCTCCCTCAATAGTGTTTATCTTTCAAGTTCTGGGAGACAACAAAGAGCAATGAAAATAGCCTATATTGTTTTGTGAGTCTCATGGACTCTCCCAACCAAAGACGTGAAGGGAGGTTTCCCATACTAGGCACTAGGTTTTTGTTAGATAGTCTGTGGCTCATAAGAGATCATAGTCCTAAGTGATATTTATTTTTATATGTACATGCACACACCTACAATTATTATGTTTTAAGTCAATATAAAATGTTTCCCCGTGTCATTTTCAATAATCTTTGATGTTCTCTACCCTACTCCCCATCTCTCTCCCTTAGTGTCTCTCTCTCTCTCCCCCATTCCCAAATAAACTTCTCCCCTTATTTTTTCCCATTTCTACCTCTTAGTAACTGTGTTCTACTTTTGACCTTTCTATATATCCTCCACCCTCATCCCCACCCTGTTCACACCATGCTCCCTTTCTTAGTTTCCTAGTTTCTATGGTTACTCTAATTTCCTAATTCTTGGAAACAGGCAGAAGACATGACATGATTTCTCTCTGTTCTGCTTCTTTCAGCACTCAAGAATTTGAAGAGAATCAAGCACACCCAGATCATCAAGGGAATGCTGAGAGCATTCCAGAGGGTGAACAAGGATCATGATGATACTGAGGTTTTTCAATTAAGCAGTCACTGTTCTTTATATTCATTCGTGCTTTTGTTACACAACAATTTCTTTATTGTCTAAGACTCTTTTAATATGCCATCTGGGGTTTGTAGTCACAGCATTCTCTGCCTGATGTTCAAGAGGTCAAGTGTAAGGTACTGAAAGCAGGAAAGGACTAGTCTGTAGAGAAAAGAGAGGAAACATTTAGACAAAGAGGCATGGTCTTACTTTATCAACCCTGGGGAGTCACTGACGGTTTGTGAGCAGGGGAGTGACATGATCAGAGCTGAACTTCAAAGAACTAATTTAGAAGTTTTGTGTGGGAAGGATTTAAGACAAGAATTGGAATACTTCACCATTTGGAAGGCATTGTTGAATATTCATAAAAATGCTGCATTTATGGCTCAGCATAAATAATTTTTAAACACAAAGTAAAATACAGTGTGTGTTGCCATGGAAGTGACAAAGCCTAGGAAAGATAATGACAAACACAAAAGACAGTGGCATTGTAATTTAAATTTTTATAAAGCTTTCTAGAATTTAAGTAGGTTTTCAAGCAGAGTATTTTGAATACACTAGGAAAAGATTATGGTTATTTTACAGTTCTTAGTAAGAAAAAAATAACAAAAGAGGGCTTTGTACATGAGACCTATAAACCTAACAAAATCAAATTTTCACAATCAAGAAGCTTACTAGGGTTGGAGAGAGTGAATGCTCCCTCAGTAAGGAAGAAGCTGGGCACAGCCAATTCTGGTGATGGTGACTATGTTAGAATTTTTTGCAGTCACAGTCAAAGTGATTAGAATGGTTGAAAGGTATCAACACAGATTTCCTGAAAACCCTATATAAAATTAGCAAAGTATTTTTATTCTCCATGTTTTTTTTTAATTTGCTGTATATTTTATGTGTATAAGTATGTAGATTGCACATACGTCTGTGCACCACCTGCATGCCTGGTACCTAAGGAAGTGGTGAGCCTTCATGTGGGTTCTCAACTGTGTATCTTCATGTATTCTGACCATATACCAAACATTCTTTTAACGTCCTTTATTAAGTCATAATATTGGAAAGTTCAGCATAAGAATTAATGTATTACATGGTTCTCTTCCTTCTTTCCTTATGTTTGACCTATTTTTGAATTAAGCAATGATGCCTTCTTTATAGATGTGGTGTTGGAGAAGTT
>NW_004949107.1:2597912-2608243 GCF_000317375.1 Microtus ochrogaster
AAAGCCCATCCCTAGATCCCTAGTGACATATTTCTTTCAAGGCCTTACCTACTTCAACAAGGCCATACCTCCTAATACTTATAATCCTTCAAATAATCCCACTCCTGGATGACTAAACAACCAAATATATGAGCCTATGGGACCCACTTTTATTTAAAGCACCACATTAACAAATTGAGACAAGAATGGAGGGTAATGAGCTGAAGAGTTGGCTTAGTGGTTCAGAGCACTTGTTCCTGCAAAGGACCCAAGTTTGATTCCCAGGACTCTAATCATATTCTGGGGTGCTGGGGGTTAACCCTTCAATGTATAGATATTGGGAGGGAGCCACATTCAGCAAGCATCAAATTTCTTCATTATGGTTTTCACTGGGATCATTATTAAACTACTGTTTGGGTCTCCTGTTGTGTGCTCATTGCTTAATCCAAAATTCTGCCTCAGGGCTTGTTGCACAAACGGGCTGAAGGGTCTACAGTCAGAATCATATTTGAAGGAATGTTTTGAGAGGCATCTAACAAAATGCCTGAGATATACAGAACTTTGCAGAGATATGTCTCTCTCCATAAACCAGGGTCTCCGCTAAACACAAAAGGAACAAGTACTCTTCACCTTCCAGTGATTTGTACAGTTCCAAAGCAAAAGTGCTAAAAGACTCAGCAGATTCTGGATCTAAACACTCACGTAGTGTGTTGTACGATGTTGATAGGCATGCCAGTACTGCTCTCTCCCCATCGAACCTTCCCAAGCAGCTGAACACAAAGCATGCAAATAATCAATATTCAATCTTCAGCATAAGAGTTATCATTGCATTTAAGGGTGGCAAAGCTAAAAAGATCTGCTTCTATGAGTGAATCGCCTACTCTTTTCTGTGGGATCTTTTGTTCTTACTCACAACAAATCACTTTCTCAGATTTAGGCTCTTAGGTGAGGTGAGAATCTCAGACCTTATCTAACAGTTATGCAAGATGAAATTGATTCTGTTTTTTTTTTCACTTTGTTATAAAATCTAATCTCTGCTCTTTGTAAAAAGAACCTAGAACTCCTTACACAAATATAAAACAATAGAATACATTGCCATTTGGGAAATAGCCATTGTGTATATTGTCAGCACACATGTCTGACTAGATATGCATATGTAAGATGTGCATGTATAATTTAAAAAGATATATATTAAAGAGGAATATACTAGCTCCAATGACCTTTTCAGGTAGATAATATTTATAGGAATTCTTCAATTTCTGAGAAAATTTTTGAATCTGACATCTTATTACAACTTTTTGATTCATGTAGAATTAATTAGTTTTAAGTACATTCTGTAAAATGAGTACATAATTATTCATGTATGTTAAATGTATGTTAAATGATAAAAATTCTTCCTATAATTTTAGGCATGACTCCAAAATCTTCAAGCAATGTGGAAGTGGGAGGAATTGGAAAAGATGGATGAGAGTTTGTATTTGATCCAAGCATATTTTATACATGTTTAAGTGTTAAAATATTTAAGATATTTTTAAAATATCTTCTAGCAATTCAATGTCCTTTTGAATAAAGTGAGATGGTGGTTTATAGTAACTTCTATGTGCAAAGCCTACATCTCTGATGCTACACAGTTTATATCTTCATTAGATTCTCAGACAGTCTTTTATGTGTGACTAGCATCTGTTGCTCTTGCAATCCTCCTGTCCCCTCTTCCATAATGTTACCTGAGCCTTGGCAAGGAGAGGTTGTGATGGCTTATATAGTTGTCCCATTTAGGGTCATTTCTCTTTAAAACTAAATAAAATCCAACAATGTACCTAATTATATGGTATAGATTGACATTTATGATTCTCCTTGCGTTTTTAACAAAAATAACATTGTGACAAATATTTCTGAGTGTGCTTGATTTTACACAAGAAGAGTAATGTGTGCAAGACTAAATTAAAATATTTATATTAATAATTAAATTTGACAAAGATATCTAAGTTGACTCTAAAATATTTGTGTTGCTCAGCATTCCTACCAAAAGATTTGAGAGTAATTCTTTAAGACATATATTACTGCTTAGCAAGTGTTATAATATCTTCATTTCTTAAAATTAATAGGTAAAAATAATATCAAATACTATTCATTTGTGGTACCATAATTTATTGTGTATTAATTTTTCTTTTTATATTTGTATTTCATCTTCTTTAAATTGGGTTTTGAACATTAAATTACTTTTTCAAAGCAAAGGTTTTATATTCATTTGCCTTTCATTGAAATTGAAATCTTTTCTTTATTAATGCAAATACTTCTAGCAATCTATTATTGCTTTTTCCAAAACAGCTTCAACATTTTATGTAGCCCAATATCTCAGTTTTCTGTTTTGTTCACATAGGTCTTCAGTTTAGGATAAAAGGATATCCCTATATAAATTTATGTAACATTTAAAAATTTTACATATGAGCTTAAACACTTCACTAGGTTTCAAATAGCCCTTAGTAACTTTGTGTGGCCATGAAAGACCTGGAGCTAGAATAATAGCTGTGCCAAAAGTTCTCTTTCCTTTTCTTTCCAGCCACTCCCACTAAGTCTGCCCACACCCAGAAGCTTTTTTTGCATTACTGAAAACCATAAAAATATTTTAATGCTCCTTTATCTAACCAAGCATATCCATTCTTTTTTCCCAAAATCCCTTTTATCACTTTATGTTTGAACTCTACTTACACATTTGAATTTCAGACTTTGAACCTTTCCTCTCTGTTTATATGCCTTTCCTGTGTGATTTCATCAAGCAAGTGTATAGGTATTGACATTCACATAATCATATTCGATTTTCTTCCTCTTTAAATCATTGTTTCATCTCTGTGGTTGAACTTTCCTCAAATCAGCCCAAAAAATAGACTCTGGGGGGGAGAAACCTCCCTGGATTTTGACTCTTGCTTCTGGTCACCTGCTGTGTGACATCAGGAAGGTCATTGAGAATTTTCATGTCTTAATTTCTTTTCTTGGAAAATAAAACTACTGATAAAAGCCCACATCAACTGGGAAGAAACTTCAAAAGGTAATCATGTATAAAGATCTTTTAATAAAACTTGTGCTGCATTTCTTGGACACCATTATTTAATGATATCACATGTTAATATAACTGATTATATCTTGTACCTTTTGACTGTGTAAATGAAATTTAAAATTCCCTATGTTTTATAATTTGAAAAGCTTTAAGACTATATTCTACAACATAGCCTTGTCACTAAGCTGTCTTGAATAGGGTTTTTCTTTTCTCCCAAGCTATTTTATCTTGGCACTTAGGAAGTCTTTGGATCTGAAAGCATTTGTTTATTCAGTTCTAAACATGTGCCAGCAAATAATTCTTAGAGTTAGCTACTCAGCTTTCTCCCTGTTCATCACAGGGGACTCTAGATATGCATAAACCAGAACTTAGGTAGATGCTCCATGTCACTTCCCTTGCTTTCTTATGCCTTCCCTCTCCTTTTCCAATGATGTCCAGGTCACTAATTCCTCACCTAAGCAAGGGCTGCCTTTGTTATGTGTTTTCATGGCAGTTTGGTTTGACCAATTGAGTTGCTTTATAAAGGATTCTCTCCTAATTTCTTAGAGGGAACAACACTTTTCAGGGATACAAACATATCTTTACCAAACTCTCTTTACTCTCACCAAAGACAAAATGAAGCGAATGAAGATGGCTGTGTTGCAAAAGTGAGGCATGTTTCAGGAAAGAGAGGGCGTATCTGGATTTGGTGGGTGAGATGAATATGCAAGCCTTGAGAAATGATGAAGGCAGGTCTTATAACCAGATACCAGATATTAGGAATTTCTCAGAACACAAAAGCTGTGAGGTTTCTGTGTTCCTTTCTAGGAACTTGTGATTTAAGTAACATTCATCACTGTGGACTACATGAATGCCACTCTTAGCTGGTTGTTTGTTTGATCTTTCAGACACGTCAGCTCAGAGACTTACTTTCATAATACTATGTTCTTGTAACATTATAATTCTTTATGCATGTCCTGCATATATGACAGAAGGGAAGTTACAACCTTCATTTTATTTCATCAGTCTTCATAGATTGTAATTGGGGGCTTCTCTGTCCCTCACTGTCCCACATCCATTTCTAAATAATTGCTCAGAGACTTAATACTAATTGCAGAATGTTTGACCTATACCTCACACTTATTAATAACTAGCTTTTACATTTAAATTAACCCATTTCTATTCATTTAAGTATTGTCACATGACCATTGCTTTTACCGGTCTGCTGTCATCTTGCTTCTTAGGCAGCTGCCTTGCCTCTCTCCCAACTCTGCACTTCTTTCTTCCTGTATACAGTTCGTCTTTCCTGTCTGGCTGTATTCGGCTATGCTACAGACCAAAGCAGCTTTCATTATCAACCAATGAAAGAAACAATATTCACAGCATACAGAAGAGTTATCCCACAGCAATAGATACTTCAACATTTTTAAATCCAATAATAATATGACTATGTAGAAAATAGGAACAATTGTCAATTCTTTATTGATAACTGATCATAGATAAATTAGTTTGTTTTAAAATGTTTCTCTGTTCTTTTGTCATAGGGACCACACTTTTCATGGATACAAACTTTTTTTTAAGCTAAAACTATCCTGACTGTTCTGTGATAGACTTAAATGATGAAATTATAGCAATGGACTACACTGAATCCTAGAAACTGTGGAGAGAACTATCTTCTTATTACCTTTTATTGATAATCCCTATATGACTAATGAGAAGGAACCAGTGCCTAGGACACACATAACTACTCCGGGGGTCTTATTTTAAGTGCATTTGAAAGTTACATATAAAATCTTATTGTCATCCATCAACCTACTCGTGGGAGTTTATGTGTCTAAATAGCTGTAGTTTTGTTTCTAGATTACTTTTAATATTCAAGTAAATAACATCAGGACTCCCTCTGCCTGAGTTCCATCCTCTGCTTCCACCTAAAGGCTGGGACATCTAGAGCTCTCCAGATAGAGTTAAGTTCACAGAAGTTGATAGACTAGACGTGTTCAAATTATGGTGGCCAGGAGATGACTCTATTTATAGTGACAGATGGGCCTTCCACAGTCATTCTGTGAAGAAACCTAAAGCAATCTCTCCAATATTCATTAAGTTACCAGTCTGTCTGAGAACCTCTAAAATCAGAAAATATAGGTTATGTAAAATAGTACACTTCTTTTTGCTTGTTTCTTTCACTTGATTCTTTAATTTTTAGTAGTGGCAGTCTGATAGTTATAACAAAAATAGCTTTATAATTCAGATAAAGTCCATAGGGGCAACTCCGTCAAAAGGCATTCAGCATGTTACATTTAAAGGCACAAAATTTTAGAGTAGCTGGAACCCATAGAGAGACGGCCAGCATTTCACTGGAGTGGCCCTGCTAATGCTAGGCCTAGAGCAAAACATCCAACAATCAAATGAGCTTGTCTAAGTGGCTTAATTGAAAGACCACTCACTGATTATGAGAAATATAGTACATTGTAAGAAACATATTTTAAGCATTTTAACCTTTAATATTTGTGCTGCCTTTGTGGGAGCAAAAAGGGACATTTACTTAGGGCTCACAGGACTGCAGTCAAGAGACAGAGAATGAAGTAGTCTTGGGTATGTGCTGCAGAGTTTTACAAAATGAACACTGTATTTGAAAGGTCAAACTGGAAAAGGTAAAATATTCAAGAGATGTTGCGTGGGTTGTTTGTCAAGGATTTTGAACTTTTTTTTAGCTGTATTTAAGTTGCATCCTTGGATCAGGAGAAAGTAGATCACAGAGCTCTCTGATATTTTCATGGAGAGAAGCATGTTTAAGCTCAACAATTTTACAGGGAATAGGAGGTTCCAGAAATTGTGGATTTGATTGGGACCAAGAAGGGAGCTTGCAATTTAGGGCACAAAAATATACAAGGATTAAGTCAAAGGTCATGTATATATGTATCAGACCAAATTTCCATTGTGAGACATCATTCCATTTCTTATTGATAATAAAATCATAATATGAACTTATGCAAAGAATGAAAATACAGATGCAAATGCTAGATAGATATTACATAATAGGAGATTGTTGTATATAACTTAATTTACAAAGGTAGCAAACACAGAGCCTACACAGATCTGCACCAGGCCCTCTGTGTACATATTATAGTTATTTGTGGGACTCCAGACTGTAATAACAAGTGGGTCTCTTACTCTTGTACCTGCTGTTGGGAGTCTTTTCTTTATGTTGGGTTACCACATCTAAATTCTACACAGTAGTTTTTGCTTCATCTTATTATAGTTTAGTTTGTTATGTTTGGTAGTTCTCTCTTAGAAACCTGTTGTTTTCAAATGACAGATGGAAAGGGAGTGAATCTAGAGGGGAGAGGAGGCAGGGAGGAACTGGGTAAAATACATAAAAACTGAAATTAGGATATATTGTACAAGAAAAAAATTTATTATCGATAAAAGAAAAAATAAATAAAAAGCTTTAGTAATGTAGGGTGGAATACACCTAAAATCTTAGCATGGGACTGAGGGAGGAAAATCTTGGACTGTGTAGTCAAACATTATTTCAAAGAAAACCTAAGCACTTGGAGTTTAATTCATTCATACATCACTTGGCTAGTGTCGTTGAGGCCTCAGTCCTATTTGAATTTTACCCAAACTTTCACATTTTACTGGTGTCAAGCAACAAAATTACTGTAGTGAAAGATTATAGAAAAAGGTGTGCCATTTAGAAAACTAGCGTGCTTTTTACTGTTCCTCTAGGTATCTTCAATTCCAATCATGCAATTCATAAACCATTTTACCCTTCGGGGAGGAAAGATGAAGATCATGTTCTTGCTTTGGTAAGGTATTGACCATTCACGGTCAAAATAAAACAAAAAGGAAACCCATTCCTTAACGTCTTTCTATTGTCTTAGTTCCTCCCTCCCGTCTTTCCCTGACACTGTTACTATAGGGCAGGCCTACTCATAAAAATAGAAAAGGGAGAGCATGCTTCAGCAAGTACATAGAATTACTTTTTATTCTTATATTCCTTCAAGATGTTTAAGACAATCAAGTATTCATGAGTAGTCTATGATTACATCAAGGTACAAATTGTTTATCTGACATATAAATGTATTGCTAATTAGATATACAGAAAGTAAAAAATGAACAACAGAATTTTCTGCCTTTAATGAATTTTTCTTTCTATTGGGAATGTGTCTTTGTTTTACAGCTGAACCTCCATCTGTTACAGTGGTAGAAAATAGAAAACTATGCTTCTTAACGCCTATTTTCCCATTGGGCCATACATGAAAAGCAAATGAGTTCTAGCCTGCACTTGATTTATTGCAGAATTTAACATATTTACACAGGGAGAAGCACTGCTTTAATTTTACACACTTCAATAAACACAGACACATGTGTTCAACCTTTAGATGTACTCATAAAAATGACTAAGTGTGGATTCTGGACATGAGTGAGAACAACCATGAAAGTTTCACTAATAATAGTATTGTTCAGAGTACCTTTTTAAAAAATTGATAGATCCTTAGTATTTGAATGCCCACATTTCTAAATTTAATCTTCTTAAACTACTTTAATCATACTATTCTGTATTTTTCTCATTATAGTATATTTATGCAGATCACACTACAACTATATTTTGTAAATTGTTTTCAAAATGTTTTAGTTAAGAGATGTTTTACATCGCAGAAAATTCTAGAAAAAAAGAGAGACATACACATATGTCCCCGTCCTTGCATTCTTTTCCTCATTATTAGCACTGGACTGTAGCAGAGGATGAGCTTAAACTGTCACCTAGGATCCACAGTTTAGGTTAGGAATTCTTTCTGGTGGGCATTCACTGAGTTTCAGTTAATATTTATTATTGGTATCTTCTATTGTGGCAATATGTGCATGCCACAACTGTTGATCACTGGGGAAAAAAATCATTGATCTTCTATTGTCCCCATAATTTTGCATTTTTCCAGACTGGCATATGATGGGAATCATACAATCAAATGGGAATATTTCACTAAGGAACGTGTTTTTTAAGTAGCCACCATTTTTGTCATTGTCTTAATACTTTTTAACACTCCATAATATGTTACTGTCAAGATGTACCACTGAATCACTTACTTAAAGCTGCATTTGGGCAAAGAGGAACAGTTTCTACAAATAGTCATGGGGAGGCCTTGTGCATTTTCTGTTGTGCTGGTTCACATGTTAAGAGTGTATTTTATTTCATAAGAAACCACGTGATTGTTTTAATGGTGGTTGTACAAACTTGCATTTTAAATAAGAGTAAACATAAGTTATAGTTGTTACCATTCTCATCTGCAATGTGATCAATATCCAAGAAGGAAAGGTTACTCACCTGCATGGAGAGAAGGTAAGATTCAATACTTAAAAGCAGAATCTGAGTGGCTCACTCCACCAACAATCTAAAAGTTTTTGAAAAAAGAAAAATTCCATGTTACCTTGTATCAAGAGCTAAAAATTTTCTGAAAATGAGGATGTCTACATATTAGGAATTTAACAAATCTACAGATGGATTGATAGAACTAACAGCATGAAACAAAACTTTTAAACTGCCCTGTTAAAGTACAGTTTCAAAAGCCCAGGCCATGTGCACCAAATGTAATAAAAATACAAGTTTGAAAGAGATAAGTAAAAATGAACAGGTGAAAAAACTAACTCTATTTTAAGTGTGGTCATTTAAATTATCTCTGAAAGTCACAATACTAAAACATTTTCTGTAATCTGAGGCTACCAAAGGTGTTCAACAGTGTATGTCATGAATCATAGAGATACAAATAGATTTCAAATGAAATTAACTTTACAGAACATTCTGAATTTAAATTAAGTATATTTTCAGCTAGATGAGGAGGGCAGGATGACCATTAAAATTGTCACATATACAAAAAATACAAGAACGAAACTTTATCATATCAACAACAAACAACCCACTGATTTGAAATTTAAACAATTTAAAAAATCATTGAAAAACAAGATATGCAACCAACAGCATAAACTTCATTAGACCTGATCAAGCCATCAACTATTTGAAGCAAGTCTGGAGAATTCACCAAGAAGGCAGTGGAGTTTTGATCATTGCGTATTGAATATTGTGCTAAAATTGTATACTGTAACTCAGATATGCACAATTATTTCATTTCATTTAATATTCTTTAATGCAGGGCTATGTGAAAGAGTAATTAAATAGAATAAGAGAAAGTACCAAATATATCATTAATGAGGAAGAGTTTTACGAGGAAACAATCAAGAGAAGGCAAAAAAGGAATATTTGAGGAAACAAAAATTTTATTGAAGGTAGTCATGAGTCTTTATGCTAAAACGATAATAGCTAAAATGATCAGGAAAATGTGGACAGGCGATTCTAAGAGTTACTGTGAAGTATTGGCACGGCTGGGAGCCTGTTGGTAGCACAATCCACATGAGCACTAAGAAAATCAAAAGTCAGACAGGAAATAGCTACATGATGATGACCAGAGTGACCATCAAACTAGATTTAAGTCCTCTTAAACTACTCGGAAAGCAAAGGTAAAACAAAACATAAGACATTTGTGAAATTTCAGTGACAAAATTTTACACAATGGAAATTCCCCTGAAAGAAAAATCCAAGGAAAGTACAGAAGTATACTAACAAGTAATCAATTGTATCTCCCCCCATACAAAAAAAAATGATGAGAGCCTTGAAAGAAGAGTGCTGTTTTCTGATATCAGTATATTGAATCATTGAATGTAAGGTTTAGTGACTTTTCTGTACCTTCCAGAAAGGAAAAATTAAAACAGACACGCTCAGAAAAAAGTACAATAGAAAAACCATGAAATAGTTTACCTTTGCTACAATAATGAGTACAATTAAATGTATATATGGAAATTTTAAATCTTAGTCTTAAATAATATTTTTTAATTCTTTGCGAATGCATACTGTATTTTGATAATATCCACACTCCGTTGCAACTCCTTCCAGATCCACCCCTACCTCCTTTTCCATCCAACTCTTTCTCTCTCTAGCTCTATTTCTGTGTGTCTCTCTGTCTCTGTCCTTCTGTCTCTAACTCTATCACTGTTTCTCTCGGTGTGTCTGTGTGTGTTTCTCTGTAACTCATTCGTCCAGCTTGTGTTGATCAACTTCTGATCAATGCAAGCCCACTCTAGAGTTTGGGCAAAATGCCAGACATTATACCCTTAAAGAAAATTTGATTTCGCTTTTAAAAAATATATGCATGGCTTTTGTCTGCGGGTCATTGGGCTACCAGGCATCCATGTTTAGATGCTGAGGAGTTCCATCTGGACAGGTGAGTGTGTGCTATCCAAGGGCGGATTGTCCCGGAAGAGAGCA
>NW_004949107.1:2618523-2626315 GCF_000317375.1 Microtus ochrogaster
ATATTAAAATAATAATGATAATAAAAAATAATAAAAAAATATATGCATGTATTACATAATTTCTAAGTGAACACAGAGAAATAGAGAAAAAACATTTTTAAGAAAAACTGAGTTTTAAAGCAAAATCCTGCTGCTGAATATAAAACATAGTATAAGCTTCATAAATGTATCAATAACATTCATGAACAAATTCTCTATGAACAATAAGTGTTCATTTCCAGCTCCTTCCACTGACTTCTGCATTTCCACCAGCCATCTAAAAACCGGCAGTTAAGTAGGGCCGTGAAACTAGGGTCTCACATTGGCGGGTAAAGCAAAATGATATCTCTACATTCAAAGCCATTGTTTTTAACATAGATCCTAGAACCATTCCCATCTTCTGGCTGAAAAGAGTAAGTCAGAAAGGTTTGGCATGAATGTAAGAGTCATGAGATGCTGAATTTCTTGATGACTTCATAAAGTAAAGTCTCTATCGGTCCTGGAATGTCAGACAAAAGAAATAGTCTATCATGAACAAACCACTGAATTATGGACCTCTCTGTTATGGCATATTTAATAACACCTTAGTCATAATTGTTTGAATGAATAGAATTGAAAGAATGAATGAATGAATGTGTTTGTGTGTGTGTGTGTGTATGTGTGTGTTGTGTGTGAATGATGTGGTTCAGGTAGTCCAACAATGACTAACTTACACTTGAAAAGCTGAAAATCCAGTAGCTGCTCAGTCCATGAGACTACTTGATTTAGAAATCTCAGTCTTGTAGGGAAGGCCTGGAGGATTTCTGGAAAGTTACTGCTCATTAGTCATTGCTGAAAACCCCAAGAAACTGTGTCCAGCTGTAGAAATAGAACAGATGAAACTGCATCACGAGGCAAAGCAAGTAGAAAAATAACAAATTTCCCTTTCCCGTGTTTTTTTTTTTAGCTGACCTTTTGCCAGAAGGAATTGCCCACATTTACAATCACGTTCAGCAACCATGCTTACCAAATTTATTTACATATTCAAAGAGACAGACATGATGATTAAAATAAAAATTCAAGCAAAATAAAGTGCTGGTCCGTAAGAGCAGCCTGAAATAATGTCATATAAATGTTGTTACATTTTAAAAGAAATACATGGAAAAATATTTTTATTGAAACACTAAACAATAACGAAGGTAGCTAGTGTCACATAACACACAGATTGCTTGTGCTAATCCTTCATCCCAATGGCGAGATACCCAAGCTGACTATCTTAAGAGGAAGAATGACTTATTCATCCTATAGTTTCAAAAGTTTCAGCACAGTATCATTGATTTCTATTGCTTTAAGCCTATGGTGATATTCAGAGCACATGGCAGAGGAGATCTGTTCACCTAATAACATCAAGAAAGCAAAATGAGAAATCTAAGAATAAAATAAGGTCCCAATATCTCCACAAGGGCATGCCACGAGTGCCTTTGCTTCCTTCTACTAGGTCCTATCTCCTAGAGATTCTGCAACATCCCAGAAGCATCACAGTTCACAACTAAACTGTCAGTGTAAAACTACTTCTGAACATTTCACACCAAAATAGAGCACACCTCCCCAGATCCCAGAAGTGTTCATTCATCGCTACATGAAAAATCCACGTAAATCATTTTGAAGAATGTCCGGTTGTAACTGATCCAAAATGGCTCAAAAGTTCAAGACCAAATTGTCATCTGATACTCAGGGAAAACTCAGCTGTGGGTGTATAAAAATAAACGAGAAAGTCATTCACTGCTAAGACATAATGGTAAAAGCTAACATTCCCATTCCACAGAGGAGAAATAGGAAAATAAGAAGGAACATTTAGACCAAACCAAGACCCAAACCGAAGACCACAAGCATTAAATTCTCTCATCCCGTGTCTGGCATGGAAATTCCATGATTTGCGTTCCAATGATTTGAGCCTTCCTGTACAGGAGTCACACATTCACACATTGCACTGTCAGAGACGACCAGCAAGGACTCAAGTTCTGTTAGACATTGTCTGGTTTCTCTCTCTTTCCTCTAAATTTCTAGTAGATGCCTCCATGACTCCTAAGTTTTCTTGGAGGCACATACTCAAAATCATGCACAATACCAAGTATGCCATTATCCCGAGCTGTGCCTGTCCAGCTTACAGCAAGTCATCAGTGGCCCTTGAGGACCTTGATGTCTGAGCCCTGGGAACAAATATTAGTGTCCTGTATGACCATTAGTCTCATTAGTCTCTGAGCCAAAACGGGCAGAGTCTGCCTCTTTTCTATTACTTGGGATTCAGTTGTTGAAACAAATATCTGAAACAAATTAGTTTAGAAGGGAGGAAACATTGATGCTGGAGAACCAGGTGGCCCAGCAGTTCAGAAACTGTACTGCTCTTGGAAACCACAATTCAATTTTCCGGTGTTGTACACCTGCCTGTAACTCAAGCTCCACAGCATCCAATGCCTCTTCTGGCATCTCAAGCACCCACACTCCTATGCATTTACATGAGGAGGGGGAGATATGGGAGAGACAAGAGAGAGAGAGAGAAAGAGAGAGAGAGAGAGAGAGAGAGAGAGACATTAAAAATAACTCCTTTAGGAGATGATTATTTTTACTTCTAGTTTTGGATATTTTAAGCCAAGTTTTTTGGTCCTATGCCAAGGAAGTACATCATGGTCAGAGAAAGCTGCTCAGCTCAAGTTTGCTGGGAGGCAAACAGAAAGAAAAGCATCTAAGGTTCCAACATCACCTTCAAAAGCATGCTTCCTAGAACCTAATCCTTTTTCCCTTGGGTCCGCCTTTAAATTCCCTGACAGCAGTACCACATGCTGGTGGTGACATAGCCTTTAGCACATAACCTTTAGGAAACAATTACACAAACTGTTGTTTTAGGCATAAAGATAAATACCCACCTCCAGCCCCTAGGCCCTAGTAGCTTACCAAAAGAGTGAAAAATAAAATAGAAAAGCTTTGATGAAGGTCATGTCTCTCTGGGGAGCTGAGTATTAATCATTTCAATTTCATGTGACCACATGTGACCAGGACACCATCCTGCTTGGTGGAGAAACCATTAAACGTTACAGGTTATAGCAAGATGCATAGTCTAAAATTTATTTCCTTTATTAATTGTTTTTGGTGTTCACAGTAAAGTGGCGATTTGAGATAATGATATTCTATTAGGTTGGAGAGAGGAAAAGGTCTGCCTTTCAGTCTGCAGTCTGCACTATAATTCACAATAAATAGCATGGCACGTGTAGGAGTTAGTTTTCTTATCTGTAATGGGAATTTAATGTTGATTTCCTAATGACATTTTTATTAGACTTCTCCAGCTGCTGACTAAATTACTACAAACTTGGGTCTTAAAACAACACAACACAAGCTGAGTGATGGTGGTAGTACACACTTTACTCCCAGTACAGCAGAAGCAGGTTTGAGACCAGACTGGTCTACAGAACAAGTTCCAAGACAGCCAGGACTACACAGAAAAAAACACTGTCTGGGTGAAGGCGGGATTCACATAAATTTATGGTTTTGCAGTTTGAAGACAAATTTTATTGACCTAAAAACAAAATCTGGGAAATGGAGCCATTGACAAAGGTGAGATGAGAGAGTAACAAGAATGCATTATGTGAATAAAATTGTGATAGAACTAAATTATAAGAAATATAACCAACATTGACAACAATAAATCCTTGAGACAGCTGCTAAGTTGCCTCACCTCAGGAGACTCCAGGAAAAAAAACTACTCACTTCCATTTCTAGACATTGTATCAACTGACCCTTGGATTTTTCTCCTAACTTCAAAGTTGGCAGTGAACATGCCAATATTTGCTAATGGAGACTGATACAAACCTTTAGTCTACTGCATTACTTTTCACTTGTAAGAACTATTCTAGTCATATAACTGCCACCCAGACAAATCAGAATAATGTCCTCGTCTCACTTACTAATTACATATACAAACTACCATCTAAACTGTTATTTATCATATTCAAATATTCCAGAAATTTCAATATCAACATACATGGTATTATTATTCTGTCTAATGTAGAAGAAATATATCCTTCATGACTAAAATACATCACAAAATAATTCTCTTTCTCTGCATGCATCCTTTCATTTGCCCTAACTTTTATGATACTATATACTTTGAATTTTTGCATTGTTTATTTGAAAATTTAATCTAAATTTGATTTGCTGCATTTGTTTCCCTCGTATTATTTCCTGTTTTCTCACTGACATCCAGTATTCATTTTAGCTTTCTTGAGTCTTACAAAAGTTGTCCTGTTTGACAACCAGTTTCTGCTTATTAGTCTTGCTAGCTGTGCGTGTCTTCTTCCTGAAGTCACACACCATTCCATGCTCACTACCTACCTTGGGACCTGAACCAGTAAAGCAGCGTCAATTATAAACCATAATCTTTACTGTTCAGACAGTATGGTCTCTGTAGGTAGAACATTTTCTCTTCATACTCTAAATACACCAACGGCTCAGCCTTGTGCAAAGCTTGGTTTGATGGCCCTGTTTCCTTTCACTCTCTTCCTCACACAATCTTTTATGGTGAGGTTTTATACTCTATCGTTTTCCTCATATGATTTAAGACTTGCCAATGGGGAAAGACTTTGTCAACTCCATGTCAGAGTAGAATAGCAAAGTAGAATTTTTCAAAAATCAGGTATACAAGATCAACATAGGCAACTAATAAAGGGGAAAACACACAAGATGACACCAACGTTAAACTGAATTACAGAAGTGCATGCAATGCAGTGGTATAAATGTATATGGGCAATTTCTTCAGTCATTTGATAATGCGGAATGCCAGCATAGACTATTTGAGTGAGGAAAAAAATGTTCTTTATGCAAGAGTTGCTTTGAAGAATACCAATTTTTAATTTTATTCATTAAGTAAAGTATTTTGACTCAACTGTCTATTACTTTCATGAATAAAAATGGAGTATTCGGAGCCGGGAGGTGGTAGTACAAGCCTTTAATCCCAGCACTTAGGAGGCAGAGGCAGGAGGCTATCTGTGAGTTCAAGGCCACCCTGTTCTACAAGACCTAGTTCCAGGACAGGCTCTAAAGCTACTGAGAAACCCTGTTTCAAAAAGCAAAAACAAAAACAAAACAAAACAAAAAAAAACAAAGAGAAGAAGAAGAAGAAGAAGAAGAAGAAGAAGAAGAAGAAGAAGAAGAAGAAGAAGAAGAAAAAGAAGAAGAAACGAAGGAAGAGAAAATGGAGTATTCTGTTTACTATGTCACATCTTAACTTTTTACTACTAAAATATTGTATCAATCTAAATATACTGATGTTAAATAGACGGGTGTTAAATATCCCACAGAGAATAATTTAAATAATTCTACAGCAATATACTACAGTACCAAGTTTATATCTAAATAATGACCACAATTCAAAAGAAAACAGACAATATGCAAAAATCTCAAAGTGTAGTTAGCTGTTTTTTAAGGAAAAAAATAAAATATTTTTTAAATATTCAGTTTGTAGCCGTATTTTCTCCAGTTTCATCTCCACATTTGTAATTTTACAAGCACACTCCCTGAGAGGCCTTTGTCATTCTGCAAATTTCATTTGATGCCTTGGCAATATTCCATCCTGATAGATTACTACACTAACTTATGATATGTGATTCTTTTGGTAAAAAGAAGGGCCATATACTCTTCACTGGCAGTGAAGTGTGGTGATATTTTGTGTGTGCTATAACAAAGAAAGCTTCTCTGGAGATCAGAGTGAGGAGCTAGCCACTAGTTAACCATAAAAAACAGACAGTGTGGCACATACCTTTAATTCCAGCACCTGGGAGAAAGAAACAAAAAATGATAAGGCTGGGTGGAGAAAGAAAGTGATAAGGCAGGACACTGACAGGAGCTTTCAGCCAAGAAGATGTCAAGATAAGAGGTGGCTGTGACTTGTTCCTTTGTCTCTGTAATCTTTCGACATTTCTCCTGATACCAGACTCCGGGTTTTCATTTTTAAAACCAATTACAATTCACACTACATTTGGCACCCAACATGAGACACGAATGCCAAGAAAAAAAAGCCACTTTTTTGTGACTTAGCAGGCACAGGCACAGGCACATGCCAGAGCTACACACAGCCAAAGTCACCACCCCAACAGCTAGATTTTCCTTTACTCTTTTTTACCAAGCCCTCTGAGCAGGTCTGAATTTTTCTGTTGTATCATGTCTTAGCAAACTCAACAAGCATTTGAGCTCCAATGCAACACAAGTTAGCCGAAATGCGCCCCCATGCAGATGGCTGAGTCTTTGACTTCTTTTCTCATGGTGGGTTGGGGGCTTTCCCTGGATTTCCTTCTTGGGCTTTTGCCAAACTAGATAAGACAGAATTTCTTCCCACTCTAAAAATGAGAAACACAATTGTAAGGGGGAAAGCTGGGTTTCTGTACGATTATGCAATGCATGGTTTGAATTTGAAACAAAACAAATGACGGAATAATCAATTTAACTGGGATTGATATAATGTTAATTATCGCTTTGCTAATCTTTATTGTTGGTTTGTTAATTCTTGGTTTCTCCTTTACAAAGATGGTTGCTATGACTGCTAAGATACAGGGACTTAGAAAAACTTATTACAACAGACCATAGGGCTATTCAGATCCAGACAAAAGAATTTAATGGAGAACCAATTTCAGCATTGTATTATAAGGTTAGAGATGAACAGCCTAAGGTTTTCAAATAATAAATTTGTATCCAGTAAAATTACAGGAATTGCCAAAATGATAGAAAAAAAAAATACTGTACATGATGGAACAGCTATAGAAGAGAAAAAACTTTCAGCAGAAACCATAAAGCAAATATTTTGACAGACTTATATACATGAACAAAGACCATAATAAACAAATAAATGACATTGTCATTGGAGGTCTTGTAGATACACATGTGTATATAAAAAGATTTGCAGCAGAATCTTAGCATGCAGATTGGCCTACTAAGGAGGTAAATGTTCATCTTTTAGGGATTGGAACTTTATATAAGAAAAAAGAGAGTGTAAGATGGGTTGAACATATTGGGTCAGAAGGACACAAAGGAAACAAAGTCATATGTGGCTAACATAGTAATGAATTTATGGACCTGATTTATTAGGGCATTGAAACACTCAGATTAACATCCTTCCAATTTCAGAAACAGCCCATAAATTAACGCATGCTTCTGGAAAAAGTATTAAAAGGTATTATAAAGAACAATTGCCTACCATTCAGGTTATAAAAGAACAGGGTACAACTGTTGTTCCTTCAAAGGCACTAGCAGCCCTACCTTTAAAATGGTTTAGAAACAAACCTTTATGGGTTGTGAAATGAACTTTAACATCCGAGAAACTACAGGCTTTAGAACAACTGGTATGGGAGCAGTTAAATGCTCAGCATTGTGAAGAATCAACCAGTCCTTAGAATTGTCCTGTATTTTTTATTTTAAAAAAATCTGGAATATGGTAGCAGATACTAATTAGGTGTTAATTAGGTAATTCAGCCAATGAGCTCTCTGCAGTCTGGAATTCTGGAATTTCATTGCCTTCTTTGTTACCTAAAGAATGGCCTCTTATAGTTATTGATTTAAAAGATTGTTTCTTCACTATAACTTTACAAGAAAAAGAGTAAAATTTGCTTTCACAATAACTACTTATAATAATTCTCAGCCTGTTAAGAGATATCAATGGAAGGCTCTCCCATAAAAAATACTAAATAGCCCCACACTGTGCCAATAATTTGTGCAATGGCATTTGGAAAGGAATAAAATCTGGCAGATAGATGTCTTCCATTTTGTAGAATTTGGAAAATTAAAATATGTA
>NW_004949107.1:2627067-2629077 GCF_000317375.1 Microtus ochrogaster
ATCAAAATTGATTAAGGTTCTATTTGAACAGAAGAGACTTCTTGATTAGAAGAGGTGCTAGTTCATTGATCAGTCTGACCATTCAATCTAAACTACTAATATGACTAACAAATGTTTCTCATTTGATAAGATATAACTTGGCAAAAGGGAACATCCCCAAAGTTAGGGTTGGGGCATGGTTTTATTTGGCCTTTTCTGGAGAATAAACACATCCAGCTAAGAAATCTGAAGACCACTGGACACATGGGACATCTGAAGAAAAAGGACAAATCATCCAGAAAAAAAATATACTAAGGAAAAAAAGTAAATTAACCTATTGGTGTATCAAATCTCCAATAGGATAAAATTTCATAAATCTTCCCAAATTTTTGTTTCTCCTATTCTCTGCAGATATATAATGCAAATGGTCTTCTTGTAGTCCCCATCTAATTAAAAACTAAAACTGTCTTTGGAGTTGGAGTATGGCTTTCTCCTTTAAACTCAAGCATGCTTATTAAAATAAAATCCCAAATATCTGTCCCAGGTCCCTGATATGAGATAGAAGAAAAAAACAAAATTAAAGAACTATTTTATTGCCACTAATCTCATATTATTTTATATTATTTTGACTATTTAATAGCTTTTTGTAAGATATAAATATTGTTTTAAAATTATAAGATAGATGGATAGATACATAGATAGATATATTAAAACTTTTGTCATGATAATAATGGTCATAAAGAGTACTAACTAATTCTAGAAAGGGCTTTATTTAGACTCCTATCAGATAACTAGGAATTGAGTTTTTGTATTCTAGATATACATAATTAAATATAGTCCTCTAACCTCTTTGAAATCTAGTACATATAACACTAAAAATATTTAATTTTTCTGCAGTGAACAAAGACCATGCCAATCAGAGACATCTGAAGTCTCCAAAAGGAGGGTGGGGCCCCACAACGACAATTCCACCAGTGCTATGATAGTGAAATTAAACTGACAAACGTCACCTAAAGATGGCTTTGGATGACACACTGCTCAGGACAATTTCAAGGTGGCTAGCCAAAATGATCAATCCTCACAAACTACTCTATCCAGGACTTGAGACAAAACCTGAACTTTCCCATTACAGAGAGACTGGACAGCAACTGATAAAGTTACCTCTCCCAGGACTTAAAAATTAACCCAAGTTTTTCTTTTCAGGATCCCAATTGTCCCCAAACATCAGGAAATAAATTTAAGAACACTACATCCACATTCCCAAAAGGTAGAGTGAGTGGTTTTTGATTGTTCAGTGGATTATGGATATTTGTCGTCATTATGGTTATAAGTTGTTGATGATAATGGTCAGAAAAAAAAGCTGAGCAAAAGAGTCTAGATTCAGAATTCTTGTTTTGAAAAGAAAAGGGGGAATATAGATAAAATACGATATAAAGGTAGATTATTGAGATTACTCTGAAAAGAAAAAGGGAAGAAACAAAGATAGAAAAAAAGGTAGATTATTGAATCTACTTTTAAACCAAAAAAGCAACTACTAGTATTAAATACATTGATACAGTGAATTTTGCATGCAAATGGATGGAAATAGAAAACACTATCCTGAGTGAGGTAACCCAGACCAAAAAAGATGAGCATGGCATGTACTCACTCATAATTGGTTTCTATCCATAAATAAAGGACAGTGAGCCTATAATTTGTGATCCTAGAGAAGCTAAATAAGAAGGTGAACCCAAAGAAAAACATATAGTCATCCGCCTGGATATGGGAAGTAAACAAGATTGCCGGGCAAAAACTGGGAACTTGGGGGTGGGGTGGGATGGGGGTAAAAGGAAATGGGGTGAGAAAAGTGAAAAGGGGAGAATGGGGGGAGCTTGGGGGAATGGGATGTTTGGGATAAAGGAAGGGTGGATATCGGAGCAGGGAAGTATATATCCTAATTAAGGGAGCCATCTTAGGGTTGGCAAGAGACTTGACTCTAGAGTGGCTCACAGGTGTCCAGGGAGATGTCCCCAGCTAGTACCTTGGGCAACT
>NW_004949107.1:2629863-2632359 GCF_000317375.1 Microtus ochrogaster
TATTACAATCAAACTTGTAGTCATATTTAGATATGTTTTCAAGGTCAGACAGAGCCATACTTTAGATAAACAGGTAATCTTTGAACAACAGAGATATTCAGAATATTGCATTTAAAATGTATTAATAATATAGATTCTTTTATTTAATGAAAATGAGACATGTCTGTTCCTGAAAACGCCAATATACTTCAGAGGAGATGATGGGCACTGAAGAAACTTCATATAGAGTTTACTTTCTTTGTGGCAAAAGTAAGTCATTGGACAAGAAAGTGGCCTTGCTTCGACTTTTCAAATTGGAAAAGCAAGACACAAAAGAAAGTAACTGCAACTAGGTAGCACAGCCCTTCAAAAAAATCCTGTCTGTCAGATATGCTAGGCCTATAAGCTGAAAAATGGATGCACCAACATTGCAGAGGAACCTTGGGTGACTATCCAGACAGTCAGCTGCTTCTGTCATCTCTCACATATTATGGAAGTCACTTGCTTTTATTTCCTACTTTACTTATAAGGGTAATATTATTTCCTTTTCAGGTCTCTGGTGGAGTTGAAGACTTGATACCTATAATCTTCCTTGTTATCAGATTCAGAAAAGAAATTCCCCAATAAGGAATAAAGTCTATAAGGTTGAGAGACATTAAAAGATAGTTGGTAATCCAAGTTAATATAAATGATGAGAAGGTAGAATAGTTTGGACTCATTAAGATAGGATAGATAATGGGGTATTTTCTCTGAGTTTGTCAAATGCAAATGGACTAGACATTGTTGATGCACTTGCTGACTGTATTTATCATATATAGTTATTGTACTTTTCGTATATAGATTTTCTTATATTACTTACAACCTTTTTTTCATTTTAGACAAAAATGGAAGTGTGGTGATATTTTGTTTGTGCTTTAGCAAATAAAACCAGAGTGAGAAGCTAGCCCCTAGTTAACCATAGAGGAAAGGCAATGGTGGCACACACCTTTAATCTCTGCACCTAGGAAGAGGAAGCAGGGAGTAATATAGGCAGAGAGAGGAAGTGATAAGGCAGAGTAGAGATAGGAGCTTGGCTCCTTGGATGAGATGTTGCCAAAGTAAGAGGTGGCTGTTTCTTGCTCTTTTGTCTTTGTGACCTTTCAGCATTTACCATGATATCTGACGTCAGATTTTTATTGTTAAGACCAATTAGAATTTGTCCTACAGTGAAGGCCACATCAATGTTAGTCAGAATTATAAGCATGTTTTCTGTAATACCATAAGTGAAAAATAGAATAAATTTAACACATTTGGCCAATATATATGACAAGAACCTTAAACACCATTCTCACTCATTTATGAACTCATATGTCACATTGTTATGCCATGGACTAAAATATGGACCAGCAATTTATTAAGTTCATGTGTTATATGAGGAATTTGTTTCTTTTTTTGTTAATATTTCTTTTAGTTGGACAAAGTGAAGGTACTCATGTCTGCCAAGCAAAATAATTTTACATTAGCAGCTGATGTCTCTAATATCTGTCCAAACAACTGGATCCAAACACCTTAGAAGGAAGTGACAGTGATCACAACACCATCTGCTTCTAACTGTAGCACTGACAGTGAACAGCCACCAGACCCATTGATGGACAGGATGTTGTCAAACACAGTGCTGATGGTTGTCAAATTGGAACATTACTTCTTAGTTGACTAAAAGGCCAACACATCAAATATATAGAGAAATAGTTTCAATTTGAAAACCTCACAAGTCTCCTTGACCTTAAAAGAGACAAGAACTTAGTCATAGACAACAGTTCAACTTTTTGTTAAGCCTGCTCAGGGGCTGAAGCAGGCTTTTTGCTATTTGACATCTCAAGTAACAAGTGACTGGTGTGACCTAGTGAATCATTTACTTTATGCCAATATCACAGCACTCATTCGGTACACTGGCCTTTATGTGTACGGGGGCTTGATTTTATTTATTTTACACAAAATTCTCAGTGGAATAATACTGTATTTATTATTGTAGATTTGAAAATCCAGTCACAGTTCTGTCAAGCATGTTGATAACGCTCACTGACTGTAACTTGCTTAAATGCTAAGTAGACATTAAACTGTAGATGTCTGGCTATATCCTATTTCTATGAAATATATTGGTTCAAAAATTGCTTGAATTAAATTAAGACATAAATGTACATCAATAAATCCTATATCCTTAAACAATAGATAGCAATAAATAACTAACAATTCTTTATTTCAATATAATTTATATGGAAGTATGAGCTTATTATTTCTATTATAATTGACCATGGTATTTTATATAGCTCATTTGTGATTGAAGAGAAACAATATGCTCATTTTATTACATCTGTCCCTATAATTTTGAAAAAAAAATCTGTCCCTACAATTATATGACAGATTTGTTATTTGAGGTTAGGTATACATTTCAAAAGCAAGTATTATTTTAATATCTTACAAAATAGTGTACAAGGAGAGAGAGAGAGAGAGAGAGAGAGAGAGAGAGAGAGAGAGAGA
>NW_004949107.1:2632459-2633052 GCF_000317375.1 Microtus ochrogaster
CAAGCAACATAAAGTTTTGGTCAGAGGCACAAAACAGCACATGATTTCACTTTGCTAGTGCTTCTAGAAGCTAGACACTCTTGCAATTGTTGCAAAGGAAAGACAAGGACAGAAGCTGAGTCCATCTGCAATAAGCACATGAGGGAAGAAGTAAACTCAAATAGCTGGCTAATTACAACAGCTACTGAGACAATACTGTATCCTCAAGATAATTCAGAATATCACCCATCTGGTCCATGGTAAAGTCCTTGGCTTTACTAACTGTTCTAACAGGTAATATTAATCCAGCTTTGGAGATTGAATACAGATAACATGTGCCTCAACAAAAAGATATATGATGCAAAAATAAAATCCAAGTAGAGGATCTAATGCAGCTTAACATTAAAAGAAGGCAGAACTCCAAAACTGAAGTATAAAAGGGTCACAGAAAATCATGCAGGTGGCAATGATGCAAGCAGAGAAAATTGCATAAGTACAGATGCTAAAAGGGGGCTTCTTGACATATGTGCTATCTGCATTCCCTTTACAATAAGTCTTAAGGGAACACTTTATAAAGAGAAAAGCTATATTTGGGGGTCACAGTTTTGGAGATT
>NW_004949107.1:2633161-2638093 GCF_000317375.1 Microtus ochrogaster
AGTTGATATGACAATTGAAGATGCCCAAATAAGTGTATTGACTTAAAAGGAGTATTTGGTTGTTCACTTTTTCTTTCAATTTTTAAGTGGGCTAGAAAGATAGCTTAACAGTTACCTCAATTTCACACCAAAAACTTAGAGGGAAATTGTTAATTAAGATAAAATAAAGTGATTGTTAATTCATGGAATATATTTATTTAAATGAAGGCATTTTAAAACTATGTTCAAGTTTTGTTGGTTGTCAGAAGTAAATTTTTCATGTGTCTGTTAAACCTCAGAGAGGGAATGATTATGAAACTATTAAGCTCTTTCTAGTCTATTTAGTGGTCAAGAATTGTTTTGTCTATCTTCTAAACCTAATGTATGTGTTTATTAAAAGTATTAATGGAGAGGCTGAAGTGCACTGGAAAGATTAATACTGAACTAAGGTTGGTATTGTTTTAGCATTTCTTTCAGGTGGTGATTTATAATCTGCCAAGAGCACTAATGCAACCTTTAATTCTTGGTCAGATCTCTCTTGTCAGTAATTACTTACATTTTAATTATAGGAACCTGCTATGCAATTAGATATATTTTTAGCAATTTCATAAAATATCTTAAACCAAATTATGGTGGCTACAGTGTTCATTCTGTACAACCTATAACTGTAAGAGATTTTAAAATAATATTAAGTATCTGCATAGGTGTAGCACCTCATATGATATAATGAAGACTTATTAAAATATAATAGAAGTTTATCCCAGGTTAATGAATTTAAATTCTGTATCTAATTTAGATAACTTTATAAATGATGACAAAAATGCTAAAATAAGAAAAACAGCTTAGGATCTATGGAAATCTAAATACATGCAGCATAAATGTTTAAATTAAAGTAATGGAATCTATTATACTAAAATTATAGTTAAAAACATAGCTAGTGATCATTATGAAAACCAGAAATTACAAGTGTTGATTAGTGTATAGAAAAATTTGGACACTAATACACTATTGATGGAAATATAAAATAATTTGCTTATTATGAAACAGCAATATAATTTCTCATGAAATAAAAAATAGGACATTGAGGTAATCTGATAATCCAGCTTCCAGGTATATACCCAGAAGTCAAATCAGTATAATAATGAGATTTCTGCAACTTCATTTTCACTTGAGCATTGCTTACTATAATAGCTAAGACAAGCAACTAACTTAAGCATCACAGAAAGTTTACTGGACAAGATAAATTAATAAAATATGCATCTCACAACATTCAAAAATATCACCCAGTCTATAAGCAATATTCTATCACTCAGGCAGCACGGGTGAACCTGTCGAGCACAAATTCAATTCTTAGGACCATAGAATGAAATAGTGGTTCTCTAGTACTGAGGATATGGAAAAATGGGGTAATGGTGGCCAAAGGCTGCAAAGCTTCAGGGAAACAAGACAAACGAGCTCTAGACAGCTCATGTACAGCCCAGTAACTCCAGGTAATCACACTATAGTATATAAGCCTAATAGATAGACTAAATCTTATCACCACACACAGTATTAATCAATGTGAATGTTGATTAGATTCACTGTAACAATAATTTCATATAATGCATCATAAGTCTTATTTGAGTCTACAATGTAGCTCAATGAATAAATACTTACATACCATGTGTGAAAATTTCAGTTCCACAACCAATGCTTCAGAAAATAAGCCAATGAGAAAGCAAATATTCACATTACATTACATAATTTAAATACATGTAATACTTGTTTTGTCAGCGATACAAAGGAGGTGTGTCCCAGATTAAAGGTGAATCTTTGCATCTCAAAGACGCAGATTAGAAGTGAGTCTTCCCACCTCTAATAAATTCATTATGAAATACTCCCTCACAGATGTGGTCAATCATTTAAGTTTTAGTTAATTCCAGATATAGTCAAATTTACAACCAAGAAGAGCCATCATACACACCCAATCCAATCACCCACCCAATAATTCATGTGTCATACAGCTAATAGACTATACAATGAACATAAAACAAATAAGATTTCAAATAATTTAATAACAGCTTAAAAAGATTTCTAAAAACAGTTCTGATCAACTCGACTCAGTTCACAGCCAGTTTGTTTCTGCATCTCATTCATGAAGTAAACATAACTGAGATAGATTTTTGGTTTTTCTTAATTAGGTGAGTTAATTGCTTTCATTGATTTTTGGTTTCCACATGACGACAAATAACTCTGTAAATACTGATTTCTTATACTTGACCTGACTGCATGGCCAGATGTTGTTTCTTGGGGCACCGAGTCTAATCATAGACTTTATGACTTCATTCACACAGAAGGCTCATTCATACTTGCATTTGGAATAATGTCAGTGATGCGTTCTCTGTATATAAATAAGACAATGAATACTGTGTATGGCTGATTTAATGGATTATAGTGTTAAGAAAACAAAAAGACTTTCTGGACAAAGGAAATGATCAGAATTAATTAATCAAGGGGATGATGTGAATGTACTGAAACTTCCTATCCTTTCCCTTAGAATACTGTATGTCTATGTACAATTACATCCATGTTTAACTTTCTTGTTGTAATAATTATCCCTTATATACATAAATATTACTCCTTATATATAAATGATGAATGGACTATAAATTAGAGAGAATTTATTGTATCAGTTATTCCAAGTTCAATCAGCAATTTTTCTCACTTACTAAATTAAAATTTCAAGTTCTTTATTCACGAAAAAAATATAAGAATGACAAGAATTAATACAGTATAAAATATAATAGGGTATCACCTTATGATTAGACATCCTGATATAAATTGACATTTTAAGTTTTATTTACATAACTAAAATTCCTGTATGTTTTCTTTTTCCTGAGTCAACCATGGTTTCAGAGTTTGTATGCAGACATTATTGTTAGATTACTAAGGCACCTGCAGTATTTCTGTTGAATACCCTATGACCCAATCTACAGTACAAATATTTTTAGTCAATCATGCTATCATGCTATCTCCTTTAATTTCTGCCTCCTCAAAAAAGTTATGTTGCCATTCACATAAGGGTCAGACACTGCAATTACATTCAGCACATAAAATCGGGAGGCAAGGGCATGTGAACTCCATGGAGTGAAAGTCTTCACAGAGTAAAGTTTCTGGATCTGGAAGTAACTTTAAGGGACTGTAAAATACCTCACCAGAAAAATGTAGTGCACATCTTTCCCACCATCCGAAATATTCCAAAGTGTTACAGAAACGACATGGCATCAGCATTTAGCATCTCTAATACATTCCTTTACTGCAGGCAGCTTTTGGAATCACATTAAAACCACAGGGTCGGAGTTGCCATGAGTTGCATTTTATCAGCACAAATGAGGGTGATTTTTTTCCCTCATACAAATTAGAGCGATTATTTCAAGTCAAGCTGTGCTAGTTCTAAGGAGAATGATTGTACATATATTATTCAAAAAGGGAAGAAGACAGAAAAGAGAAAAAGAAAAGATCACAGTAGGATACCGCATTGCAATGCTTAGTTCTGTTTGTGTTTTTAATGTAGCTACTTAGCAGTGATTTATTACTCTCTGACTTCCACTCTTTGTGAATTCAAAAAACCCTGCACTTATCATGTTTACTACTACAGATAGTCATAATTTTATTCTGTGCTGAAATTTTCAGAAAGCTGCATCCCCAGCCAGACACCAATTAAAAGCTGCTGCTTGTAAATTTGCAAGGCATTAAATAAAAATTTTAAGACACTGCTCACTAAAGTTCCACAGAATTCAACATCACACAGACAGTAAATTCTTTAATACAGCTTGCTTGTGTTGGTTCATGGTCTGTGCTGAGACACAGTTCTGAAGCCTGGACACAGTAGTGGGGGTGTGTAAGTCAGTGCTAGATCTCTTGTCTAACATTCCAGGGCCCTCTATTGGGTCCCCAGTACGGCCACCCCACACTCATAACGCAAAACAGATGAACAAAGAAGTTCCTGAAAAAAAAAAAGAAACAAAGTCTTTACTCATTATTGTCCCTCTAATATGTTTCTATATGTAAATTCTACAATAAATTGTCTCTGACCATAGAAAAGAATTATAAAATTAAACCCCTGACATTTTTATATTAAAAAGAATTTCAATTATTTTATAAACCTCACAGTTCACACACAAGTTGGTGTTCAAATTTATAATTCCATATATTAATTAAATGAAAACTTCAAAACAGGATTGAAAATTTAATCTATTTAAATAAAAGCTATTTTTTTTTTCTGCTCCTGTCACTAAACTGAGCTGAACCAGACCCAGGAGATGGTACAGAAGCCAGTGAAAAGCCATTGTAATGGGGGGGCTGGACAACAAATAAAACAGCGCCATACAGGAGGATTAAGTTCATCTCTTTAGGTGTCAGCAATAGGCAAAAGCAGGGAATTAGAGAGCTGTTGTTGGAAGTCATTGATTTATGACAGCCATTAGAATGTTAATGCATTATGGGTTGTTAGTAGTCTATGACACCAACTGGGATAACATGTGGTTTGAGGACCAGTGACATAATCATGGGACTGCAAGGGAATGTGCCAGTAACAGATATCCCTTCAAAGCAATTCCTATAGGAATAAATGGAAATTTTATGAATTAATTTCCTTGTTAAAGTTCAAAGTCATTTTACTAGGCCAGTAAATCTTTATTTGCATATTTTTAAAGGTACTCTGCAAACAACAATACTCTATCACATTGCCATGCAAAGAACTCCTCAATCCTGCTACAAACATTAGCAAAAAGATCTCTTTCAAATACATGTAAGACTCATATTTGAGAAAAAATATTAGAGATACAAATATTAATATTGCACACCCCTACCCTCCAAAGTTAGTGTTTTATTTGATTTAAATATCTAAATGCTGTTGCAATGGGTGTGCCAAATGTAGTGGGAGGCAAGAGCCACTTGTTGGTTCCCAGCCAT
>NW_004949107.1:2641208-2650053 GCF_000317375.1 Microtus ochrogaster
GACATATGTGCTATCTGCATTCCCTTTACAATAAGTCTTAAGGGAACACTTTATAAAGAGAAAAGCTATATTTGGGGGTCACAGTTTTGGAGATTTTAGTCCAAGACTGATTGACCCCATTGCTTTAGGGAGGTAGCAAGTTCAGAATGACAGCAGCATGTGACAAAGCAAAACTGCCAAATTCAGGGACAGGACGCAAAAAAAGAGAAAAGAGAAAGAGATGAAGATCCCACAACCCCCTTCAAGTCATGCCTCAGTGGCCAGAAGACCATCTAGTAGAAAAGAACTTTTAAAGGTGCTAACACTTCCTACTACCACCATTCAAGGTACAAATAGTCTTCTAGAAAATAATTAAGAACAGAGGGTATTAGAGTCAAAGAAGGGTGAGTCAGTGATGTCAGAGTATAATAAGCTATAGGCAAGTGTAGCCATCTTAGTCTGAGGGCCCAAGCAGCACAGAGGTCACTAAGATTTCAATTCAAGGTCACATTAGAAATATCACAGTTGATCTGAGAATAAAGCAAAATGACCCAAAAATGTCAAACAGGAAAGCCACGAGGGGATTTTATTCATGTGTCCAAACAGAATTCATCACCCAAACTACCAAGGAGTTGGCAAGAAGGCTGAGCTCCACTGACAATAGAAAAAAGAAAATCCCAGGCTCAAATGAATTGTAACTTGGTATTTGTGGCAGTCTTCAACTGAAAGGAGAAATGTAGTTCCAGGTAGATTTACAGTTTTCTGTAGTTCAAATTGAATTTGTCCTACAAATACAGATCTTGGACCTTCAGTCAAGACAGTGGAGAGATGCATTAAAATATGGTGCATCACAGTCCAGAAATAAGAATCTACAAATGGCAGACAGGGCTGGAGGAATGCTGTTAGTGGGTGAGGTTTGGAGTCTGGCTGACAGCTTGGTAGAATCTAAGGCACCTATTGGGGTATGTATGAGGAAAGCATGGTTACGAACTTATTTCCCTGCCTGAAAGAAACACCTAGATGGATTTTTAGTACCTTGGCATTCCTTAAATATTCTAGATAATTATTTTAAAATTCCTCCCTGCTGTAATAAGGAACTGAAAACTCAGTGACAACATAATCCAAATGTATTTCTGCTCCAGAAGTCCGGACTGAAATAGTTTCCAAAACCCAGTTAGTTGCAGGAGAAAATGTCAATTTTTCAACTTTTAGATGCTTCATAATTTCCTTTGCTCCTCACTACATGCTGTGGGAACTCCTTCAGCCAATAGCCTGTAAGATATCAGCCTACTTGGGCATGGTCTCTTGTACTATAAATGCAGATGTAAGATTGCATCCTCTGTCTCTCTCAGCTGCCTGATTTGGTTCCTGTTTCCTGCTCACACAGAGGACTGTGATCTGAGTCTAATCCTAAATAAAGAACCCTTTATTATACTCAGTTCTGAGATAGTTTGGGACTACTCTATCGTGTCCATCTACAGCTAAGTTCTCACAGCACTGGTGGAAATGAAATGGGTTTGGTGCTCTCAAGAAAATGACTATATTCCAAACTATTTCAGCAAGGCAGAATGTTTGACATCTGCAGCTTCAGCTAATCCATCTGAAGCAGGGGCACAGCCTCAACCAATCCATCTGCAGCAGGGGCACAGCTGCAGCTAACCAAGCAAGTGCACCCAGGGACTACCCCTGGGGTTTTCGTCCTAATAAAGAGTAATGCTGTCCCTGACTTTGTGCGGTGAGTGTCCTGCCTTACAGTTTGAAATGACATGCTAACACAGTTTCTAGTAAGAAATGAAACAAGCATATGTTCTGACCCCAGAGCAATCCGAATTTTTGCCAAGTGTCTTCTTAATAGTTTTAATGGAGTTTTTGTCTCATTTAACCATTGGATAAAAGAGATTGCATTTTGTTTACATTTACAACACTTTGATTCCTCTGATACCTACTTTTAAAAAGACCACTATAACAACACTATATCCTACAGATTATCCAGAATATTCCTCTATCCAGTTCATGACATTTTCCTTATCCATGCCTTCAAAAATCCACTTTGTCTTACAGGGTAATATTTTCACAGGTCTGACTATGAGAATATGGGTATCTCATTCTAGGAGGGATGGTTTGCCATTAAAGTCTAGGCTTACAACCAAGATGAGAAAAATATGGACATCCGTAAGGGACATGTCTTAGCATCGAAGCATCCCTTCAAAGAAAATAATTGAAATGAAAAGTGCCTCCAGCAACAGGGGAAATTAAGAATATTAATTTCTTTATGCTTTACAAGTGAAGTATCCAAGGAGCCAAGTCAGGTTTTCTCTTCTGGATAACATAGACATTTCCTTCCATAAGTCAATTCACCTAAGGTAGAAAGCTTTAACATTACCTTAGTTAAAATAAGAGCAGTGGAACCTAAGGGCATACCTTGAGACTAAACTCTTAAGAGCCTGAATACTATTGGAGGCCAATGTAAAGATATGTGGATAGACTTTCTTGGAAAGAGAGAAATGTTTCACCAAAGAGATTTAAACTATAGCTAATCTAGAGCATTTAAACTCTTCCTGCCTTTTACTTACTCCCTAACATTATCATTCAACATATATTTATTTAGTAACTTATCCACGACAGGTGCTGATTTCCCCTCAAAACATATGTTCATGCTATGAGGAGGAAAAGATCATAAAAATAAATACATAAACTGTGAAAGGTATCACAAAATACTTTACAGAAAATGAGATATATCAACAGTAGCAGGGAAAGGAAGAGGGGAATAAGAGACATTGGAGCAGAAACTGAAGAAGCAGCAAGGGAGCTGCTGTGTTCAGATGGAGAAGTGAGATACGAATGAGACTAAATAGCATCACCACTGTATATTCAGGACAGTGAGGATTTGTAGAATCTGAAAAAAAAAAAGAAAAGGGAATGTGATAAGGAAAGTGGCCTTGTGTATGATCATGTAAGTCAAAGCTATAGATTTGATTTTAGGCTACTAGAACAAGAGGATATTATCTAATTTAGATTTGCAAAAGTAGACAGTGGCTTAGAGCTATCAGAGAGTGCCACAGGACAAGTAAAACTATAAATTTTGTATAGCTTGATGTTACATGAATTGTTCTAACTGAAATGGCACTTTACAAAATGGAACATTACAATATGGAAAGTTACAGAAGCAGAGATGTTTTACTATGTTAGTATTGTTTTAACTGAATGTCATATAGAGAGTAGCTTTTAATCAAGAGAAAAATCCCATGGTTCTGGGACTGGGAAAGCCTGGGGTCAAATCATCAGGAGGTACGGGTGTAGAAAAGTCTGCATTCATGTCATCAGGAGGTCTGGCATCTGACACTTAGTGAAGGTCTGCTTCCTAGACAGGGCCTTGTAGATGATGAGACAGGAGGAACTGTGTTTGTCACAGAAAAGAAACTCTGGGTGTTCAAAAGTGTTTCAATGGCTCAATGGTTTTGACCTCAAAAGCATTTTGAAAGGGTTCTAATCTGACTTTAGAGGGCTCTAAGCGGTCATACAACTTGATACCCTTGACAGCACTGCCTCTGTGCCTCTGGAAAGAAATGTCTGTTTCTCTTGAGCTCTATTCATTGCTCTAGGAATCTGTCTCCACACCAACCCTCAGCCCAGAACAGAGTCTGTAGCATTAATGACTAACATGGAGAGTTTGGTTTCCCTCCTTTGTTTCCCACCTGGGGTGCTTGAATCAGCAAACTCATAATAAAAAATCATCATCTAAGACATAGGATCTCTGACTGAGTCTGGACTTCAGGAATTGTGCCCTTGAATAAATTTCTTAGATATCATTCAGTAACTTCACAAATAGACATAGATCACTGAAATTTGTTTGTTCCTTTCTTTGTTTGTACCATTGGAAATAAAATTAAATTTAAGACAGTGTATCTGAAAATAATGACTTCTTAAGTCCTTTAACTCATATTTATAATAAACAGACATGCATTCTCAACAATGGCTGTCAGTCACTATGATTGTCATATAATAAAAAAGATTTAAAATTTTGTAACTAAATAGCAAGGAATAAAAGAAATGATTAAGATAATAATATGCATGAAATGTCTAATAAACAAAAGAAAAAACTTTAAAAGAAATAGAAACTCAAAATTAAAATCAAATATGGAAAACTCTAAAAGTGTTTGTTTATAATAACTTTCTAATTCAATACTTTCTAAGAAAATAATACAACATTAATGAACATTATGTCTAGAATGTGCCAGAGTTTATTTTTATTTATACTCATCATTTTTTTCAGCTTCTCTTTTCTCTTAATGAATATGCAGTACACATAACATCATGTCTTAATTTCTACTGAATCCTAGGAATGATGGAAAGGATGTTATGCCATCTAAACTGAACTTTTCATGAATATAACAGAGAGTTCAGGCCACCAAAAAGCGATTAACTTGATATCTGAAAATAGGTTAACTCTCCAATACAAATGAAGTCTGAGTAATAGAACAAAAGAGATTTTTCCAAGTCTAGCTTGTATCTGTTGCTATGGTTAAATACTGACCATCTTATTTAGGATCTATTGCTATGAAGAGACGCTATGACCAAGAATACTCTTATGGAGGAAAGTATTCAACTGTCGGCTTGCTTATAGTTACCGAAACTTAGTCTGTTATCATCATGTGGAGTATGGAAGCAGGAAGGAAATCATGATGCCAAAACAGTAGCTGAGAGCTTTAGATCCTGATCCACAGACCAAGGTGGGAGTGGGAGGCGTTGGAACTCAATGCCCACCTCCAGTAGCACACCTCCTCCAACAAAGACACACCTACTCCAACAAAAACACACCTATTCCAGAAAAGACACACCTCCTAATCTTTCCAAACAGTTCAACAGTTGGTACTAAAGATGCAACTGTATGAGACTGTGGAGAAGCCTTGTTACTCAAACTATGACATTGATCAAAAGCAACTTGGAGGCAGAAATGCTTATTTGGCTTCAGGTTAAAGTTTGTTATCAAGGGAAGTCAAGGTAGGAACTTAAGTTCGAAACCGGGATCTAGGAATTCAAACAGACCACAGACAAACACTGCTTATTGGATTGCTTGTGTATACTTTTTTATACAATCTAGGCCCACTTCAGCAGGCTAGGCACCACCTGTAGTTGACTGTGCCTTCCTAAATGAATTAGCTATCAAGAAAATATCTTTAACAGTTCTAAAAGCCACGCTGTTGGAGACAGTTTCTCAATAGAATTTTCTACTCCCAGGGTGTGTCAAGTTAACAGCTGAAATTATGTATCACATCGTTTTGTGATCTTCAATACACAAACAAACCACTTTAACCTATAACTTTCCTGTTCTCCAAGATTCCATGTTAGTATACTAATGTAAAATATGGTACAACAGTTCCACAGTCTTTAAGGATTCTAATTACTTTGAAGTTCATTATCTCTTTAAAACATACAAAATCTTAACTGTGACCTACTGTAAAATATCAAATACATTAAGTCTTACTCCAAGAGGAAAGAACCAAGACATAAAATAATCACACACATTTAACAAATGGATCTCCAGATCTCCATGTAATGATGTGGGAGTCCCCTCTGAGTGCTGTGATTACCATTAATAAATAAAGAAACTGTCTTGGCCTGTTGATAGAGCAGAACTTAGGTAGACAGGAAAAACTGAACTGAATGCAGGGAGAAAGAATACAGAGAGAGAGAGATGCCATGGAGCCTCCGGAGACAGACGCTGGTCAGAACGTTAGCCAGTAAGCCACAGCCACATGGCCATACACAGATTAATAGAAATGAGTTAAATTAAGATGTAAGAGTTAGCAAATAAGAAGCTATAGCTAATGGGCCAACTAGTGCTTTAATTAATATAGTTTCTGTGTGGTTATTTTGGTTCTGGGCAGCTGGGATGAACAAGCAGCCTTCCTGTTAGTGTGCCTCAAGGACTATTGCTAAATGTCCAGCATCTTGAACTTCTAGACTCTTGAGCAGCTCTATTCCTCTGTGTTTTCCATTGGCACTATACATATCTTGTTTTGTAGGTTAGGCTAACTCCACTCTCCAGATGCTGCTCTTCTTGATGGAGATGGCCTACAGCCCTGGTATCTCTAACATACCAGGGTCTCCACAACAGCTGAGGCTGTACATTCATCAATTACCTTCTGGCCTCTTGTATTTCAAAACCTCAGCTTCTCTGTGTGATCCCTTTAGTCCTACACTTATCAAGCTACAAAACTAGTATTGTGGGTGGGATTCTCACACAATACCAAGCTGGCTTTCATCTTGAGATGCAGTCTCAGTCCCCTGAGTCACAGCTTCTGTGTGCTGACTCAGAAGAAACACATTCCAGAACATTTCACCACAATAATCCTTGTCTCTTCATTGTTATGCTGCTCTCTCAGGTCCAACTAGCCATCCATTGTCCCAATAAAGGTTTAATTTCCACAGATTCTTAATCCAAAATATCACATGAATAGCCCTTGTATAATCTATGCTTTCCTTAATAATCTCACAAGCTATTATTATTATCCTCATTGCTGAAAACATTCTTATCTTCCAAGCTCCCAGATAGCATCTCATTAAGCTCTGATCACTCAATGACTTCTGCAGCCCCCAAACTCCAAAATCATTCCACAGTCCTCTCCACACAAATGATACCGCTAGATCCCACAAATCAACCTATTCTCTTGTACCAAATTCTGCTATAATTTGCTTTCTGTTGCTGTGATAAACAGCATAACCAAAAGCAAATTGGGAAAAGAAATGGTATATTCAATGTCTTCTGTGTCTACTTCATAGTTCATCAATGAGTGGAGCAATGGCAAAAACTTAAGCATGGACCTGGAGACCAGTACTGAAACACAGACTATGGGAAAGTGAGGGGAACTGGTTGTTTCTTTCACCTGGCTTACTCAACTCCTTTTGCACATAGTCCTGGCTCACCTTCCCAGGGAAGGTACCACTCACAGTGTTCTGGGTCCCCGTACTTCAATTATACATCAAGAAAATACCATACAAATAACTAGACAGGACAATCCAAAAGAGAAAGTTACTCAATTGGCATTCCCTATCCCATGTACGTCAAGTTGATAAACAAGATTAGCCATCACATGTGTGTTCTTATATAAATATGAGGTCTGAACACCTGCATATTGGGGTAAATAGTGTTGAGCATCATCTGAAATGTGTAATGAATCACAACCCTTACTTTATATTAACAGGAAAAGAAGGAAACCATGGAAGCTGCAGACACCAGAAGAAATTTGCCTCAGCCTCCCAGGCATTTTCCATACATTCTACACACAAAAGACCAGTAAGATGCTGCAAACTTGCCTTTGATCATGTAACTCTGACAATGGCAATGCAGGTGTTGTCTCAAAAGCATAGGATTTCAAGGTATCCTTTTCCTATATGTGACGGGGTGGATCATAATAGTTACACAAACAGCTACTCTTTTGAAACACACACCATCACTAATACCAGCTACTTTAGCATTGAACTAACCCAGTACTACCTCAAAAAAACAGCATTTTGAAGATGTTGGTGATCAAACTCACATGTCATCTACATATGGGATAAGTACTCTGCCACTGATCTTTGCCCTAAACGTATTTTAATTTTAAACTTATGCAAAGACACCTAAAGGATTCATGGGAAAGTTTCTAGAGAAAAAAAATTGCTTAAAGTGTATATCATTAAGCTACCTGGTAGGAGCATCTTCTGAGTCACTGTGAAAGAAAGAACAGAATTCTCTGAGTGCCTGATGTTTAAGAGGAGATCAAAATGAAAAAGAAAAGATGTTACAAAAGTAAAGGGACACATACAACATTAACGAGAGCTCTGAGTTTCAGGTAGACGGCAGGTAAGGCTGGGTGACCTTGCTCAGTAACGTCTGCAGCTCCTTTAAGAACAAGAGTGACTGGGAACACTAGGAGCAGTGCAGCGATTCCAACTCTCTCTCATCAGAAAATGGCTCTCTAGACAGTGAGTCTGGGTGCTCACCTGACCCTGTCCCCTTTTAAGTCATGCCGAGCTTATAGGAAAAGAAATTTCTCAACTGGCTCAATCAATAGAAACACATCACTCTCCACTGTGAGGATGTTAAAAATAGAATCTAAAATTTAGGCTTTGGGGCTCCTGGGAAGAGAAACACACATAAGTAAGGGAAGGGTTTCACTTTGAATTCTGATGCCTGACATTTAGACCTGAAAAGTCCATGGAAATGGCAGCAAAGCCAAGAAAGGAATAAAAGGAGCGCATCAGAGGGAGGGGTACCATTATGAGACTTTGGTTTATTTTTCTTCTTTTTCCACTTTGACCTTTTAGATATGAGAAAACTTCTCTGTGCATTTTGGGACAGAAGTCTAGGGATAAAGAACTTTGCGTGAACTTAACATCTATGCATCTTCTGTCAGCCAGTCAGAAGGGGGTTGCTACTCCTTGTTACCTGTAAGGACCTGTGTTCCCTGCAGGAGACCTTTCTGGAGTCCGAAGAAGACACACTGAGCCAATACTTACCAAGAGAGTGAGTTTGCTTTATTTTTCTAACGTTTGCTCAAAATTAATCAAAGTGCCGGGCCACACCCTCTAGCTTCTTCTAAATGAACCTGACCCCAAGGTGGCTTCATCTTTACATAAAAGAAAAATTGCCTCTGCTTACTGTAAATCTGGTCTTTAAAAAAATGCAAGTCCTTGAATGGGAATAAATCTTATAGAGAACTTAACTCACAAGCTAGTGTTACTCAATAAATGATGCATACCACATGGACTCTATAACCCCCGCAGAAACTGCTTTTGGTGTTAAAAGTTCAAAATCAAATTTGATGCTAGAGTGTGTATATGGGAAGATGAGCTTTCTGTTTTTAATTAAAATATAATTACA